>NC_086318.1:183078690-183378690 GCF_036172605.1 Pelobates fuscus | reverse complement strand
AGAGGAACACTAGGTGGTAAGAGAGTGGAACATTAAGAAGGGCATTAAGGTACAGGGGAGGGAAGAGAAAAGGAACACTGGGGTGGGGGGGCCACTAAAAGAGAGGGGAGAGGAACACTAAGGGAGGGGACATTAAGGTGAATGGGGGGCACTAAGAGACAGGTAAGGGGGGAAAGAGGAACACTAATGGACAGGGGAGGGAAGGGAAAGAGAACACTAAGGGGGGAGAGGAACACTAAGGGACAGGGGAGGGAGGGGAATGCAGTAGTAACATAACAGAAAAGCAAAACTAAATGAATAAACAGATCAACAATAATCTGCTTGGGCAACTGGGGAAATACTACCTTGCAGATTGTAATTTTCTGAGAGGACTTAATAGCTAGATCATGATGGAAATAAAAAAAGTGAAAACACTATCAATTTAAATTACTCAAGACAGCTAATAAACAGTTGAACAAATAACTAATGGCCTGACCAATATGATTATTATAAGGCATGTGGGAATTTATTATGCATGGCTACTGTTACAAGAATATATATTCCAATGACTGTAATGCTATATGTAAAGGAAACTGATGGCACTCTACCAATATGACTTGAATGCTGCAATAAGGGTGATGCAAATCCTAGATGTAACAATCCACATTAGGCTACGGCTGCCAACAACTATGAGCATTAACTAGATGTATAGATGTATAGATACTGATGGGTTTGATGACACCAAGAATCAAAAGCATATACGTGGTTATATCTTTCAACAGGGAAAACATTTTTTTAAATGGTTAAGGTAAAATCAAGCAACATTTACACTTTCGTCAAAGATGCAGAGTATACAGTAACACAAGCTTGTAAGGAAGAAATATATCTACAAAATCCTTAATAAGAGATCATCATTGGCAACAACCGAAGATAAACATTATTATACAATTCACCAAATATGACTAGATTCAAGGGAGAGCTTCTGTTTTGCCAGACAAAATTAATTGTCATAAATGTGGATGATACCCATAGATTCTTTGCACCATAACCATGATACTCATCTGTGTTGGTTATGGAACCTAGAGTCTACATTTAAGCATCTTTTCTAATGCATGTGTATCCATAATATAGATATTCATAAGAGTGACTGAAAAGGTAAAAACGTGTCACCCTTGTGTCTGGTGTATGTCACATGGCACTTTTGGGGAAAGCTTAGTTTAATGCATTGTTAAATTTCTGTTGGGAGGATGCTGGCAGATTTAGCTAATCTAAATGTTTATTTAATTTTTTATTTTATTTTATTTTTTTAAGACTAATGAAAGTATATGTACTCAAAAAACTTAAATAATAAACAAAACATGTCTAATTGCAGATAGTAAGAGACATCCTGTGATTGGATAATGGTACAGATATTGAGATGTGCAGATATATCATTCACTTTGTAAATGATAGTATTTAATACAGTAATGTATTTTTTATGATAGCTCTGTATATTTCTACTGTATTCTATTATTATTATTTTGAAAGAGTTCTAAAATGCATCATTGTCACACACGTTTATGTTCTGATTGTACAGCTTTACAATTTATATCATAGTGAATAAAAAAGCTCACATACTTTTTGCCTTAGCAGCTAACTTATTTAATAGGCTAGAGGACAATGACAGACAAGAGCTTACATGATCCAGTATTGTATATAACCATATAACCAATTGAAAGTTATATCCAACATGTACAGTCCGCAACATAGTTTTGACATTTTGACATAAAAGCAGATTTACAAGCATTAGGTAAGAATGAGGAGTTATTTTGTTTTAGAGGCAGTCCTTGTATGAGGCAGCTGACAAACCTGAGTATAAAATATAAATATACTAAAAAAAATGTAACACAGTTCCTTGTTTATTCAAACCTTTAAAAGCAATGTCACAAAACAACACCAAAAAAAAAAAAAACTGGTAAAAAAAGTAATTTTTTTTTTTTTTGCCAGATCACAGTTATCTGAGAGAACCTAATTTAAAGTTAAAAAAAATAATAATAATCTAATTTGACATCCTTTTTGGGTTTATATAATACAGATTGTGTGGTTACCAAAATCTCTACTTTGTACAATTTGTATTCCAGAGTTTCATTTAATAATAATATGCAATAATCCAGATTGTCCTGTTTGTAATTCATTACATAGTGGCAGTTTTAGGAACAAATAACAACTGATATTTATTATGCACATGATCTGCCTCTCTAAAAATTTTACAAGCATAACATTTATGTGCTGAATGCTGCATTCCTATGACTTATTGTGATAGTTATAAGGAAAATTTACATGTGTACTTGGAAATATAAAAACTGCAAAAATATGCCTCTTTCATGCTTTAATTTACTTTGTCAACTGAAAGTACCTTATTGTGTCAAGATGTTTAGTAATAGAAAAAATGATTTCCTGTAGCCGGACTTCAGATGATTTTTAAGCTATGCTGTCCTGCACAATAAGGGCAGTATAGTACCCCCTAACTGTCGGCAGTCCCTCCCGGCCCCCATACTTTCTTTTCACTGCATTTGCAATGTGACAACCCATGCAGTGCAGTCCCCCTGCCGCAGTTTAATCAGGCAGTTTAACGCACTGCTTGCTGGGGGACTTCCTGGATATACCCAATTTTGAATACCATGGGTTGTAAGCTTTGGCAAATGGTATGCTGTGATGGTGGTAATTCTTATACCTGAGCTGTCATATCGTCTCAAAGGCAACATAGGCCCAGCAAACTAATCTAGAAAATAGAAATAGGCAAGCCCTTTATTTAACCCTGTAGGTTTCCAAAACACCATAAAATCTGTACATGGTGGGTATTGTTGAACTCACAAGACATCAAAGAACACAAATTTAAGTTGTTTTAAAACAGTAAAACTTATAATGACAATCTTATCATTGGTGAAAGAGCGGATTTATTTGTGAAAAATGCAAAAAAATATGACTATTAAGTTTGAGCATGGTTTGCAACTAAGAGACAACTACAAAAAGACTGGATAATCCCATTTGGAATACCTTGGGTTGTCTACTTTTGCAAATTGTATGCCATGATGGGGGTAATTGTCATTCCTGGGCTGCCATACAGTCTCAAAGGCAACATAACCAATCTGGCAAATTTCAATGTGTAAATACTAAAATGGGCAAACCCTATGATTGACCCTGTAACTTTCCAACACCCTATACAATATGTACAAATGGCATATTGTTGTACTTGTGAGACATCTCTGAACATAAATATGAGTGTTAGAGCAGTAAACTGTATGACATTTATATCATTGGTGAAATTGCATTTTTTTGTGACAAATGCAAAACACAAACATAAACACAAATTTTGGTTCACTGTGACTAAGTGGCTACTAAAAAAGACTGGACATACCACATTTTGAATACCTTGGGTTGCAAATGGTATGCCATGATGGGTGCAATTTTCCATTCCAAGGCTGCCATACAGTCTCAAAGGCAACATAGGCACTGCAAAACAATTTGGCAAATGTATAAAAACTGCATAGGCAAGCTCTTTATTTTACCCTGTAACTTTCGAAAACACCATAAAAATTGTACATGAGGGGCATTGCTGTACCATAACATGTAAATATGTGTGTTTTATTGCAATAAAAGCCAACAGCATTATGGCATTCACAGTTAAAATGCCAAACAGAAGTTGGAAAATAACAAAATTCCTAATATCTCATGCTTTTTTAGATTTTATTCATATTAAATTGTGTTCTATATATAAATATTTGATATGAAATGAAATCACAATTTCTCCTGAACACAATTATATATAGTAAGTGTGGGTGTACTCAATATGAAAGAGGAAATTATGGTTGAGCAGACATATAGCTCAAATTTTAGATTTTGTTTTGGTTTTATTTTGATCAGAATTTGTACAATTGCCTCTGTCCTTAAGGGGTGTTTTTTAGTAGCCACTTAGTAACAAATACTGGCCAAATTTTGTGTTCATATTTGTTGAAAAATGCAAAGGTTTGTGATTAAGTGGCTACTAAAAGAGACTGGACATACCCCATGTGCAATAACTTGGGTTGTCTACTTTAGCATAGGGTATAGCATCATGGGGATAATTCTCATTCCTGGGCTACCATATGGTCTCAGAGGCAACATAACCAAAAACTGAAATGCAAGTCTTAAATATGACTCTGTAACTTTCAAAAACACTGTTAAACCTGTGGGGTGGGGTACTATTATACTCGGGAGACATTGCTAAACACAAATATTAGTGTTTCAAAACAGATATCACAACAATATTGTCAGTGAAAGTGTGTGAAAAATGCAAAAAATAACAATTTTATTGATGATATCATCATTGTGATATGTTTTACTGTTTTGAAATACTAATATTTGTGTTCAGCAAAGTCACTTGAGTATAACAATATGCCTCATGTACAGGTTTTATGGTGTCTTACAGCGTTAAATATAAGACTTGCAAGCTTAATTCTCTGGACTTTATGCCTGGGTTGTCAGACAGTTCCCTCAAATTGTAATTAACCCCTTCAGGACGGAGTCAATAGTGCACGTTCTGATCAAAACAAAATGTAAACAAAAACTGGAATTTGCGCTATATGTCTGTTCAACCGTAGTTCCCCTCTTTCAAATTATATGCACCCACACTTATTATATATCATTTTGCTCAGGAGAAACAGGGCTTTAATCTATCATTAACTATTCATATATGGAACATAATTTATTATGAATAAAATAAAAAAAAGGTGAGAAAATAAGATTTTTTTTTTAATTTGTATTTCCGTCTGCCATTTTAGCTGTGATTGTCATAATACTGTTAGGTTTTACTGCAAAAAAATGCGCATATTTGTAATCAGCGATGTCTCACGAGTACAACAGTACCCCCCATTAACAGGTTTTATGGTGTTTTGGAAAGTTACAGGGTCAAATATAGAACGTTCCATTTTCAAATTGAAATTTTCCAGATTAGTAATGAGACGGTGTGGTAGCCCAGGAAAGAGAATTACCCCCATAATGGCATACCATTTGAAAAATTAGACAAGCCAAGGTATTGAAAGTGGGGTATGTTTAGTCTTTTTTAGTAGCCACTTAGTCACAAACACTGGCCAAAATTAGCGTTCATATTTGTTTTTGTGTGAAAAAAGCAAAAAACTAATATTTGGCCAGTGTTTGTGACTAAGTGGCTACTAAGAAAGACTGGACATACCCCACTTGCAATACCTCGGGTTGTCTACTTTTGCAAATGGTATGCCATCATGGGGGTAATTCTCATTCCTGGGCTACCATACGCTCTCAAAGGCAACATAACCAATCTGGCAAATTTCAATGTGAAAAAAATGAAATGCAAGCCTTATATGTGACTCTCTAACTTTCCAAAACACCATAAAACCTGTACATGGGGGGTACTGTTATTCTAGGGAGACTTCACTAAACACAAATATTAGTGTTTTAAAACCGTAAAACATATTACAACAATAATATAGACCATAAAAGTGCCGTTCGCTTGTAAAAAATGCGAAAAACTTCACTTTTACTTAAAATATCATTGTTGTAATACAATTTACCAGTTTGAAACACTAATATTTGAGTTCAGTGAAGTCTCCCGAGTAAAACAGTACCCCCTATGTACAGGTTTTATGGTGTCTTGGAGAGTTACAGGGTCAAATATAGTGCTTGCGAATTAAATTCTCTGCACTTTCTCCCTGTGTTGTCAGGCATGTCAATCAAATTTTAATTAATCAAATCACATAATTACGTTAAAAGATTATTTAAATATACACGTAGAATTTTAATATATATGCATTTATAGGTATTTAAATTCTACGTGTATACTAATGTAATCTTTTCTGTAATTATATGTATTTATCTATATATATATATTTGCGGTTATTTGTATTTTATACAACGATAGATATATATAGAATGTCATTCTAAGTGTATTTTGTTACCGATATATATATATTAATAACAAAATACAGTTAGAATGAAATTACATATGCATATATAATTTATATTAAATTTTGTTTCAATATTTTATTTATTTATTTTATTATTTTATTTATTTATTATTTTAATTATACGTATTTATATATAATATATATATGTACATCTATTATATATATAATATATATACATATTATATATATGTAACGTCATTCTAAGTGTATTTTAATATTAATTTATATACTTATATTAATATTAAAATACACGTTGCATGACGTTACATATATATAATATGTATATATATTATATATATAATATATATACATATTATATATATATATTAAAATATATTTAATTTATTTTTAAACATGTTTATTTTATTTTTTTTACACCTCCTACCAGCAGGGGGACTGTCTGATATTTCAAACAGTCCCCCTGCTGGCAGATCCATAGCCAGCTATAGGGGGCCATGTGATCGCTCTTTGAGAGCGATCACATGGCCCCCGGGGGCCTCATTTGCCGGAGGGGGGCTGCCTGGGCTCTCAGGCAGCCCCCCAGAAGAGGATCGCGGCGGAGGTGAGTAGTTGCTGGCTCCTGGGGGCTTAAACCGTTACGGCGTTCCATGCCGCCGCAACGGCTTTAAAGCCCATTTAAAGCGCGACGGCATGGAACGCCGTAACGGCGTTAAGGGGTTAATAAAATTACTGAATTATGTAAAAATATAACATAAAAAACATTTCTTTCACAGTTTAGTCAATATTAATGTGTGCATAATTTGTGCATTTTAAGAAAAGTAATAAAAATAAAGTAATTTAATTGCCCTGATTTAATGAGTACATCATATGTTTTGGAATTTACTTTAATTTTGGTAGTTACAGATGAAAAAAATACAAAGAATATTTACAATTTCAATGTGGATTGATTTTAGAATTTGTTATGTTTGTTTTGAAATTTTGAAGGGACTCCCCGGACCCTAAAGCCTGGACTTTTGTCAATTGTACAGAATCTGTAATGACTCATGCCAAAAACAATAACAACAATAGTAACTTTTCTCAACTCATGAGTGTTGGATCAGATCTGTGTAACCATGTATGTGTAGTATACCACCTAGTTATTAGCTTTAACTAAGCTTTAACCTAAGTGGGATATTAAAATGTGAGTGGAATGTCCTTTGGAAAATGGTCAGCCAAGTCATGTAGTGTGTGTAGTGAGGTAGTTTATGATCTTTCACTAAGTGAACTGAGTGGAGTGTCTCTTTAATAGCCATGCCAAAAAACACCTTCTGTTAATCAGTGGAGGCTGGGGGAAGACACTAAGTCCTCCTCCTAAATATTAAAATTAGGACCCACCACCCGCTGCCAACGGGTAGGACTGAATATTATAACTAGGGCCCAAAACAATCCCCTTATTCTATTTCAGTTCCCTGGTGTCTGGCATCTGGGAACAGAGCACTCCAGCAGCACTCTCTGCATGGTCCTGAAGGCTTGGGGATGACTATACTTCCTCTCGGTGAGCAGTTCACTATATACATCACCAGTGAAGTTGGTAATTTTATCTTTCTTACTGAATAGGACCGGAAGGGCAAGAAATAGCAGGCAGGGCAAAAAGTTCATTTTTATCGCACCCAACCCATGAGAAAGGTTTTAAATTCCAACTGTCCAATACTTGAGGGTGTGCATTAACAAGTTTCACTGAAGGGGACCCAACCTGTTGGGGTCTGCTAGCAGCTTATTGCCTAAGTACTAAAAGGCCTGCAGTTGAACTTTATGTCCATATTTGCCCACATCCTTGGCTTTCATATGGAAAGGTATAACAGGATTTATCAAGGTTGACTCTATACCCTGAAAGTGTACCAAAATGAGTTAGCAGATCTAGCAATGGTGGTAGGGAATTCTGTGGATCTGTCAATGTGAGTAGGACATCATCAGCATAGGCTAAAACAGAGTTGTAGGGACACCTATTATATAAGAATACCCTCTAATGGAGTGCAGCAGAGGCCCCATGAATAGGACAAATAGAAGAGGAGAGAGAAGACAACCTTCTTGTTTTATTTGACAAATATGGTCCCTAAGTGAGGCATATAAGGCTTTTATAGCACTTATGAAATCTTCAGGAAATCCACAATGCTGCAACAACCCAAACATCTAAGGCCAAAGAATCCTATTGAATGCTTTCTCTGCATCCAGAGAAAGGACCAGAGAAAGCACTCCCAAACTCACCATCCACCAAACCATGTCTGCCATGCTCTGCGTATAATGAGACAGATGAATTAAGGTGCCAAACAGTAGGTTCAGAAGGGCTTCATATACACCGTGCAGCAATTTGGCATCAGTATTGATAAGTGATTTCTGAAGTGTGGTTTCATCTGCACTTCAAACATATAGAATCATTAAATAGGGTTGTGAGGTGTGGGGCCTTGACAACCCAGAATGCTTTTTAAAACCTTCCTCCAAACCCATTCAATCTGGGAGCCTTCAATTCCTTGCTATCATCGTCTGAACCATGTCCGCTATGACCTCTGTTCCCAAAGAAGCTTTAGCCTCCTCCAAATAGGCCGAAAGTTGCAGGGACAAAAAGAAAGACTGAAAGTCAGCCACATGAGTAGGGATTTCCTCACTTTTGTCTGTAGAATGATTAAGTAGCTTAGAGTAATATACCGTAAAGGCTTCTAAGATTTTATCTAAGGCTGTTACCACAGTGCCCTTGCTGTTTAAATTGCTGTGATAGGTGGGTTCTGTGAACGAGACAATACCTATGGCCAAGAGGGAGTCCATTTTGTTACTTGTTTCATAATAAAGGCGATTGGACCATGTCATTTTCTTACCTTATCTTACATCCCCACAGCGCTGCAAGGATAAAAACCTTTCTGTCACTTACCTGAATCCAGTTATGTTACTCTGCCCCAATGTTGGGCACCTAATGCACATGCGCAGCAAATGCCACAATCTCATTAGGACAACCCCAATGCTTTCCTATGGGGTTTTAGCTGATGCTGAATGTCATATGCAGACCACTTTAATAAGCTGAGGTGGTCTGGGTTCCTATGGTGTCCCTTTAATAAAATGTCCCATTATCACAGCCTTATGGGTTGACCTAATGTGGACATACAGAACTCTGAAAATATTCTCCTGAACGTAAGCAGTTAAGAACATTGAAGCCAACTCCACTACCATGCACCACGCATGCATAGTGAGACACTCAACTGCCAGGTCTAGGGTGAGGCTGATGCAGTCAGGGCTATATAAATCTCAATGTCAGCATGATCCAGCTACCTTATAGAGTTGATTTTTGTCTTTTCAACTACTAGCATTAAAGAGAAATGTGTTATGAGCAGGTCTATCCTTGAATAAGTGTTGTGTGGTGCAGAGTAAAATGGACATCAGGGTGTTAGATCAACCAAGCATCTGTTAGATATCTACAGATATCTAACTTGGGAAGGAGATTATCCTGCTCTCCCATGTTATGTGATCTTGGTGTCCCTAGCTTGGCATTCCTATCCTGTAACCAGAACATACCTGCCCTCTTCATCCCTGAGCACTTCAATCACGATAGCAAACAGATCTTTTTAACTAGTAATGCCACCCCTTTTTTATTTCGAAGAGATATAGGCACTGTAATAGACATGATCAGTTCATTTTATATTGGATGACTTAGGGAGATGAGTCTTCTGAACAAAGCCCAGATTCACTCTCTTTGTAAAAGCCTCTGCTGTCCAGGACTATTGAGCCCTTTTGCATTTAGAGAAATTATTTTTAGTGGCATGTTAGCGGCATTTATTTATTTATAAAATATTTTACCAGGAAAGATACATTGAGATTTCTCTCGTTTTCAAGTATGTCCTGGGTCCACAAATCATTGCATTGTTACAGTTAGTGTACAATAAAATACAAAAACAATATTAATATACAATATATACAAAATTTAACCTAGAACAGGTAGGAAATATATAATCAACCATGACAGGTGCATTCTGTTTTGAGGTATGTAGAGAGGGATCTCTTAAAGGACTTTAAGCTTAGGGAAGATTTTAAATTGTGCGGGAGGTCGTTCCACAATTGCGTCGCTCTGTAGGAGAAGGAGGATTGGGCTGCTTTCTTTTTGTATTGAGGTAGACTAAGTAAAGTGTTGGTACTGGATCGGAGGTTATAGGAAGTGGGAACAGCCGGGGAAAGCATTGTGTTCAGGTAGGGTGGGAGTTTCCCAGAAAAGCTCTTAAACACAAGGAAGGAAAGATGAAGATTGCGTCTGGATTCCAGCGACAGCCAGTTTAGTTCTTTTAGCATGTCACAATGGGGGGTCCTGTAATTACATCATAGCACAAATCGGCAGAACGAGTTAAACAATGTGTTGACTTTATTAATGTGGGATTGCGACGCAGATGCATAAACTACATCCCCATAATCAATGATTGGCATCAGCATTTGCTGTACAACATAGGCGTGCACAGCCTGTTGCATTAGGGTGTGCACCCTAAAGCACAAACACACACGCCGCGTGTATATGTATTTTTATATACACACACACACACACACACACACACATATACATACACACACACAAATACAAGTATACGTAGGTGCAGTGTATGTATGATTGTGAGCTGAGCTGTGCAGTGTGTGTGATTGTGAGCGGTGCAGCGTGTAAGGGGTGCAGTGTGTGTGATTGCGAGGGGTACAGTGTGGTGTAATTGTGAAGGGTGCAGTGTGTGTGATTGTGAGGGGTACAGTGTATGTAATTGTAAGGGGTACAGTTTGTGTAATTGTGAGGGATTCAGTGTGTGTGGGGTACAGTGTGTATGATTGTGAGGGGTGCACTGTGTGGGCGACAGGGGTTAGGAGGGTGGAGGGGCAGCAACAGGGGTTGGGGGGGGTAGAGGGACAGGAGGTGGGGGGTGGAGGGGCAGTGACAGGAGGTAGCGGGGGTAGACGGTTAGTGACAGGGGTTAGGGGGTAGTAACAGGGGTTAGGGGTGGTAGATGGGTAGTGACGGGTTAGGGGGATAGAGGGGTAATGACAGGGGTTGGGGTAGAGGGGCAGTGACAGGGGGTGGGGGAGTGGATGGGCAGTAACAGGGGTTAAGGGGGTTGGAGAGGCAGTGACATGGGTTAGGGGGGTAAAGGGGCAGTGACAGGGGTTAGGGGGGTAGAGTGGTGTGACAGGGGACAGGGGTTAAGGGGGGTAGTGACAGGGGGTAGAGGGGGTAGTGATGGGGTTAGGGGGGTAGTGACGGGGGTTAGGGGGTAGTGACAGGGGTTATGGGGGTAGTGACAGGAGTTAGGGGGTAGTGACAGGGATTAAGGGGGTAGTGACAGGGGTTGGGGGGTAGTGACAGGGGTTGGGGGGTAGTGACAGGGGTTGGGGGGTAGTGACAGGGGTTGGGGGGTAGTGACAGGGGTTAGAGGGGTAGTGGCAGGAGTTAGAGGGGTAGTGACAGGGGTTAGAGGGTAGTGACAGGGGTTAAGGGGTTAGAGGGGTAGTGAAAGGGGTTAGGGGGTTAGAGGGGTAGTGACAGGGGTTAGTGACAGGGGTTAGGGAGGTAGAGGGGTAGTGACAGGGGTTAGAGGGGTAGTGAAAGGGGTTAGAGGGGTAGTGAAAGGGGTTAGAGGGGTAGTGACAGGGGTTAAGGGGGTAGTGAAAGGGGTTAGGGGGTTAGAGGGGTAGTGACAGGGGTTGGGGGTAGTGACAGGGGTTGGGGGTAGTGACAGGGGTTGGGGGGTAGTGACAGGGGTTAGAGGGGTAGTGACAGGGGTTGGGGGGTAGTGACAGGGGTTAGAGGGGTAGTGGCAGGGGTTAGAGGGGTAGTGACAGGGGTTAGAGGGGTAGTTACAGGGGTTAGGGGGGTGGGGGGCAGTAAGTGACAGGGGTTAGAGGGCTAGGGACAGGGGTTAGGGGGGGTATGGGTGCAGAGGCAGGGTGGGGGGGCAGTGAGTGACAGGGGGCAGAGGGGGGTTTAAATACCTGGCCTGGTGGTCCAGTGGGCGCCCTCTCTCTTCAGTCTGCAGCTCCGCCGGGAGTGAGCTGCAGACCACATGGTGAGTCTCGCGATCTCCAGGCAGAGCGTTGCCGTGGCAACGCTCTGACAGGTTGGAGATCGCGCGATACTTCAGTCTGCAGCTCACTCCCGGCGGAGCTGCAGACTGAGGATCAGGGCAGATAGACAGGAGGGGCCTCGCACCCGGCGGCATTGTGTGCATGCCGCCGGCCCCCTCCTGTGTCGGGTCCTCGGTCATAGACCGAGGACCCGACATGTTAGTCTGCCCAAAGGTAGTGCAGCACGGAGGTGTGATTAGGGTGTGCCCAGGCACACCCGGCACACCCCGTGCGCACGCCTATGCTGTACAATCTTTTCCTTTACTGTAGGGCTAAGGCAGGATTTGTTTCTGTACAGGGCACCTAGTTTTGGATAAAGTTTAGATGCAAGCTTTTCTATGTGCAGTCCAAAAGATAGATTGGGGTCTAACATCATACCCAAGTATTTGAAAGAGTGGACTGTGGTCAGTGTGCTATTTGAAATTGTTTTGATGGATAGGTGGGAATTGTGTAATTTGTGTAATTTAGGTACTGTTCCCAAGATCATTGTGACAGTTTTGTCAGTGTTCAGGAACAGTTTGTTTTTTGCGATCCACTTTTCTACCTCTGTAAACTGGTCTTGGAGCACAGCCTCAGGCTGCGGTAGATCGGAATTGCTCGCATAGATTACCGTGTCATCTGCGTACATGTGTACATTTGAGGATTTGCAGACATTAGGCAGATCATTTATAAAAATAAAATAATACTCTAGCCTCTGGATGGAGAGTCCAGAGGCTTAGGGTATGCTCTGGAACAATCTAAGATAAAGTCTATGTAATGAGAATTATGAATAGGAAGTAAATTGCAATACAGCATAAATGCCCATAGATTGTCATAAGTGATAAGCCTAATGGCTACAATCTAGCCTAATGGCTTCACCAAAACTTTTACAAAGGGAAAGTTATTGGATCTTTAGACTCAAGACATTATCCCCCTCAGGCCTTAATGAAGGATTTTCCTATACATGCTTCATCTCCGACTAGATCCCACCCCTAACATTTATTGAGCACGCAATATTATATTGAGAATATTTTAGTTGTACATATGTAAATATGTAAATAGGTACAGCGTAGTTTCACCATCCCCTATGGTAATTATACGTAGCAGCATCAGCTGCTGACTCCTTTCAGCTGACTAATAGTCAGTGAACGTAGTGGAAATCGAATGGAATGGGTCTCAAATTAAAAACATGAGGTTTTCATCTGTCCTTTTTAGATTCTTATCCTCTTTTGTATTTGGGTTCATTTACAGTTTGATTTGGCATTCGTTCTTAGGTGTCATAATTTAAATATAAAAAAACGACGGTAGCATTAGATATGTGCACCTACTGTTTATATACATTTCCTCTATAAGGATTGAAACATTCTTACTATTGAAAACAGAGTCAATATCTAATGTTGAAGGTACATATGCAGCTAATTATATCCTATGGCAATAGAATGCATTGTCTTTCACTGTAACAATATTATTCCCTTTATAGTGTTACAATAACTTGAAGTATTCTCTTAAATGCCAACCTAGGTATGGCATTGAAAGGGTTCAAATTCCAATAAACTATGAAATCGGTATTAATATTTCACTCTAAATACATTGAAGGGGTTAATATTTATTTGAAGCTTATTTTTTGATCCTATGATGGAATTTGCTTTGAGGTATTACTAGACATGTACTATCGGGAATTCACATTATTCTTCCTTTCCCGTTTGATATATAACTACAGATGATCTGAAAATTCATGGGTTATGCAGTACGGTATAATACCAGCGGTCTTTTTTGCCTGAACATCGGAGCAATTATATTAATAATTAGACATCTCTACAGTTAGATCTGTACCATTGAGTACCTATAGAGTTAATAATCCACTTCACTGAAGCTAGTGTTGGCTTTTTTGTGATTGGACGTTGCCGATAAGCTCTTTAACATAATGGGCGGTCGTCAGTTTGGCGCCCGAAAACTTACTCACGCTTGATTCTGATAGGCTTATTTCGTATTACCAGATAAGGGTGAACATATATAAACTGAGACCCTGAGGTCAGTGTCACGTTAGCCCGTGACGAAGGTGCACTACCGAAGCACTGAAACGCGCGTCGGGTTTCTTCCTTTTCTTTCTATCACTGTCATTTCACTAGGGCACTCTGTCGATATGTGCAGGTAACCAACACATCTAAGTATGGTTCTGCACATAAGTACACTCTAATTTATTCCATTTTTTTCACCTCCTTTTACTGGTTTTGATCTGCTATGTGGGTAATATAGCGATATATGTACATTGTATCAGCATAGACTTTAAAACTTGCAACTGTTACTGTGATCATTAGATATATTTTATAGTTATATCTGACTTAGTGATTTAACTGTAGCAGTCTTTTGTATGGTCGTGCTAGAACCTTTGCAGATATCTGTCTCTAAGCCAGTTTTTTTACCCACTCTAGTATACTGACATTTACAAGGTATCCTTTGTATGTACAGCAAAGCTACCGATAGTGTCTTTTATTTATACTAGTTATTGTTGTATGTCCTTTTTCTTAGGGATAAGATTATCTAACCTCTTAGCTTATAGACATTTGACCCTACGTAATATTATTAAAGTCTGCAGTCTGTAGCAGTGTGGCGATATAGATTCTTGACAACTAGGATATTTGGAGGTGAAGCCATTAGGCTAGATTGTAGCCATTAGGCTAGATTTTTATCACTTATGGAACTCTGACTATCTATAGGCATTTATGCTGTATTAAAATTTACTTCCTATTCATAATTACCATTACATAGACTTCATCTTAGATTGTTCCAGAGCATACCCTAAGCCTCTGGACTCTCCATCCAGAGGCTAGAGTATTCTTTTAGTTCTACGCATAGGGGTAAAGCCCCAGGACACCTCTGGAGTGTCCACTTAGGTGTTTTTTCCACAGTTGGAGGAGGTACTTTATTTGTACCATAACCACTTGTGGGTCTTTTCACTTTTAGATCATTTATAAATAATGTAAATAGTAGGGGGCCAAGAATGGAACCTTGGGGAACACCACACGTGACTGGGAGAGGGAGGGAGTCGCTGTCAGAAATGGACACATATTGCGAGCGATCTGATACATACTATCGAAACCAGTTTAGCGAATGATCACCAATACCTGAGTTTTTGAGTTTGTGCAGTAGAATGTCGTGGTCTACTGTGTCAAAGGCCTTAGCGAAATCAAGGAAAATAGCTCCAGTTAGGTCTCCTTGTTCCATGCCAGTTTGGATGTCATTGCAAACTTTTAAGAGGGCAGTTGTAGTGGAGTGATTCTGGCGAAAGCCCAATTGATCAGGGGTCAGATAGTTTGATTGTTGTTAATACTCACATAGTTGCGTATGGACACATTTTTCTAAGATTTTTGACAATACCGGGAGCAATGATATAGGGCGATAGTTAGAAACCAAGGTAGTGTCACCACTTTTATGGATAGGCACTACTCTTGCAGTCTTCCAAAGTTTGGGTATGTATCCAGACACCAAGGATTCATTAATTAGAGTTGCGACGGGTTTAGCAATTGCCGGCGCACTGAGCTTCAACAGCATTGCTGGGATTTGGTCAGGTCCGGACTGGTTTTTCATTTTTAGATTATTAAGATGTTTTTCAATGACACTAACAGGTACAGGTCTAAAAATGAACTTGTTTATATTGGGACTTTGCAAATTTAGTGAGACCTGATCCACATTTGTAGTTTCAGGATGCGTACCATTTATTAGCTTGGCAATCAGGGCAGTAGAGCATTTGACAAAATAATTGTTAAAGGCATTTGCTACATCTAAGGGAAGTTGCAGGGTTTGGTTATCCACTTTTACAGTGGAGGGAGTTGGGAGTGGATTGGGGGAGTTTGTAATTTATTTATGACTTTCCAAAAGTTTCTAGGGTTTGAGATGTTATTGTTCAGATTTTCATAGAAATATTGGGCCTTGGCCAATTTTGTTTGTTTTGTGCATATATTTCGCCATTGTCTATACGCACAGTAATCATTCATAGAGCCAGTACGCTTAAACTTTGACCTCAAAGAATCCCGAAACTATTCATTAGCTACAGACTAAGTACACTTTATCCGCTAGCAGGGACAGACCAAGTTATCTCTTTGGCCATGGGTAAGTCCCCATACGAACCCAGACTCAGGCAACATAGATCCTCACTTTGAATGTAGGGCTCAGAAACGGGGTCTCAAGGACTTAAAACCATACATAGGGCATAACGTTCAATTGAACTGTTTTTTACTATACCTGATAGATATATCTGTTTGACTGTGCCATTGTAACTTGATTGAAAGTGTAATACCCTATATACTGTTTGTATATTGTTTACTTATAATTCTTTAATTCTGAAAATCCGTTTCTCAACGTTGACACACTGTTTGTAACTCACAGTTGACTATGACCACAAGGATGAGAAACAGTTGTTATTTATTCATGCATATTGAAAAAAAAAAGAATGAAAAAAAAAAAAGAATCCCGAAACTGGTACATTTGGATGAGGTCAGCTGTGATCCAGTTCATATGTGCTCCTTTTACCCTCACCTTACGCAGCGGGGCATGCAAATTCCAAATTTTAGGAGTTCAGACTGAAATAATTCAACAGTAAAGTCTAGATCTGGGATAATGTTTAATCTGTGCCATGTCAGGGAACACATAAGGGATACCAGATGATAAAGCTGACAGGCCTGATGCACTTGGCCAACCTTACAGGAAGAGGGGCCACAAAGTAATACAAGCCATTTCTAGTTTATTCAGTCCCGCTGTGAGTCCCCAGTAGTTGGTCATAAACAAAACAACAAAACAATAGCATAAACAGAAAAGTATGTACAATAGTTAAACCAACAGCCTGGACTCACTGATAGCCAGGACAAGAAAGGAGTAGGACAATTCCCTATGCCTCTGAGTTCCACTCTAGGTAAGGAACAAAGAAGTCTGGGGGAAGAGGGAGGTTGCTGCCGCTACAGTACCCCATTAATGCTGTTAAGTGTAGTGTTTCAGAATACAGTGGTATCATTGGAAAACGCATATATTACACAGCATGCACTCCAAGAAGGGCTAAAGAAATAGGAGTTAACGTCATTGGAACATTTTAAAAATAGCAGCCTAATTGATGGTATAACCTCTAAAACTACAAGTCCCAAGTATGCTTGTAACACGAAATGTGGATCCAACATCCCTTTTGTTGTATATTTCAAATTGAACATTTTTGTTCTCTGATTTTTTTATTTTTCCTTCCTTTTTGTTTTTGTTTTAATTTTTTTCATATTGTATATTTTTATAATTCTTTGCTGTTTCCTTGAATTGGTTTTTGAACTTTAGTCCCCCAGTCAACGCTTAACCTGAACCCTATTACCAATAAACTGAGACCTCCCATTAGGCACTAGATGCCATGCCCCCCATCACTGCAGATAGAAACCGAGAAAGCCCCAATTCCCTTAAGCCCACACAGGCCCCAAATCTGGTGGAAGACTTAGGTGTCAGCATGTCTAGGAGAGTTTTGGCAAATAACAGCATTGGTCCTGGCAGCTTTTTCTACAGCCATCCACTCCTGGGGTAGGTGCTCGATCATGGGGAAGGAGGAAGCTGACAAGCTTGGCAAAGACCTCTGTGTAGGTTGAAATGCTGTACACATGATACTCCAATGATTCAACCATACATCAAGCCTAGTGTGTGCCTGAAGCCTTTCTTGGATATACTATTTGCAAGGGTTTTGCTGGCCCTTGCTTAGTTAAGCACATTGAAATGAGATTTAAGGCTGATGGGACAAGGACGCATTATATTGTTGTCTTGAATTCCTTCCAAAAAGGGTGATAATCCTCAGGTGTTCTGATGGCTGGGCACAGGGTGTTCCAGAACTGTACACCCTGCACCAATAGGAAGCTACATCCGTTGTTTGTCTACTTTTATCTCTTAATCCTTAATTTTAATATATTTGATATACGGTGCGATCAAGGTCTTAAGACAAAAAGAAGGAACATTAAAAGCACAGTTCTACATACTATATTCTCCTATGACTAATTTATTATATCTCTCTCCTGACTGTTATAAGAGATTAATTACCAACATCACACTTTACCTTTTAACACTCTATTCTATGTCTCCTTAATGATCTACTTTTTAGTTGTGTTGTTCTCTTCTAATTTTTATAATAACATCTTTACAGTTTTTATAATTTAAACATGAAGAAATATTCTTTGTCTTGACAGTTAAATGTGTTTATTTAAGTAAATCTGTTTTTCAGGGTAGATGGAATACATTTCCAGATGGGATTTGCTAAATCCTTTCAGAGATATTTCCATTAAAGAATTTTTCATTTTTAACGTTATTAACTGAAATCCCAGTAGCAACCCTGTTGTCACAGGGAAGCTTTTAAAAAGGAAGTAGCTTCTTCCAATTGTCAACTTGGACATTTTGCAATTTAATGTGGCTATATGAGATCTTCAATGTGCCAGTAGTACTCTTCCTAATAAAGCTAAGTGCATAAACCACATTTATAGTCATAGACAGGTGTAACAAAGTTATGTATTTTAGACAGGTGTAGCAAATCAAGTGAAAAAAGACCCAAGGGGACTGAAACGTTAACACTTTTTGTAATGAAAACTTGATGCTTCAATAAACAGCACGATTAGAAATACAATTGAGTCCTGTGAGTGCACTTCAACAAGGTTCTGTATATTTCAAGGTCGGAGTCTGCACCTGGGCAACAAACAAGACCGGGAGCAGTGAGTGCGGGACACATGGGAAGTTTTTTATATATATATATATATATATATAAAACAACTTCCAAAGATAGCACTCCAAGGTCTTGATAAAAATTAACTTTTATTTTTCTTGCTAAAACAACAAAGTGTCAACATTTCAGCCTGATCCCCTCAGGCTTTCGTCAGGACATACTGTGCAAACACATAAACCCCACATTATATACCTTAAATAAAATGTTAACTCACCACACTTGTGACACCTCTGACTCCATGGACGCCCGGACCGGGACTGCCGCGGGCTACCCGACGTACATCCACAGCCGCACGGCGTCACGCTCAATGACGCGGCCAAGGGTCATCACCATGGTGACCTATACTAACATAAACAAACCACATATGGGTCTCACAGTTAAAAAGCAGTACACATAGCTGCTTCACGCTAGGGAGATGAAAATAATCTCAATCGAAATTACCCACATTGGCAGTCCAGAGTACTGGTTACTGCACTGTTATCTATGTCATAATAAACTCTTAAGTCACTTAAGATGCAAAATAACACAATTAATAGCAACTTATGCAGATGCAAGACCAGACCTTTCACTTCAAGGAAATTAGTGGCATGAACCTAAATCGATATGGCATAGAAATGACTATACCTGAGCTGGCTGATATAGGAGAAGAGGGAAAACCACCTAACTAGTTAGTATATTTAATTTATAGTTCACATGACCCAATATAAATGATTAATCTCATTTGTTAAGTTGAACTGAAACATAAAATGGCGCTGACTCATAATAGTCCCCAATAGTTTCAATAAGTTCCGCCTCAAATAAAGGAATCACCAACCACCCGAAACCACCGTTTCTAAAACACTGATCATTTATACCTTATAATAATGTTATTTAAATAACATTATTAACATAACTGGTATTACTATGTTTTGGTGTCTGTCTGTCTGTCTAATCCATCTATCCATTAATCCATCTATCTATCAGTGTTCTCTCCATACAGTGGTATATGTACAGTTGTACTGTAACACAAACTTACACGATGTGTACATACTGACAAATAGGCCCACTAAGTCAAACTCTGACATACACACATGCACACTCATTGACAGCTACACCTAGGAGAGAACTATGGAATAAAAATAGATGCATTTTTCAAAAATTTGTGGATGTGGCAAAATTGTCAACTTCCATGGACTTTCTGTTTATTTATTTAATTGAATTCACTTCTTTCCTGCTAACAATTAGCATAGCACCACTAGAAACATAGTTGGCAAATATTTAGGGAACGTGTTCACTAGTGATAATGAAGATATTGCTGCACATCAGCAAAAACACAGTCCAATGTTCTGACAATAACAGACTAGGGCAGTGCAGATGAAAACTAGGGACTTCTTTACACAGTGAAATTCAGTGGGACAGACAGAGTCACTGCATATGACAGGTGATGGGCATTTGTCATGGATATGTGAGTGGTTTTGTGTTTGTGACACAGGATGGATATTGTGTGTATATATGACTGGTATCTGGTATGTGATAGCAGTATAGATCTGGTAATGTGCATGACACATGGGGGTGTTCAATGGGAATTGCAATGGGACAGGAGGTGGGTATTTTTAAAGGTCCAGAATTACTACAGCTTCATCCTGTGATTTTGGTGTAAACACTATTTCAGTAGTGTTCAGGGTGTGGGTAGGGCAACCAGTCTCTGGGTATGTGTAGCCTAGAATAGCTGCTTTGCCAGCCAAACTGGCAAACACTGGGTTGACAAACATCTTCTTTTGTCAGGCACTTTGTCTTTGATGCTAATTGCATCATGGAACTGACCACCTCAACTTCCATAATGTCCATACCTCTTTTTTGCAATATCAGAAATGCCAAACTTGTGGTATAATTCTTAGATGTTCTACGAGATAGTGGTACTTTTTTCCAGATTTGTACAACGTGCACCAATAAAACACAACCTCCTTTTTTTGTCTTCTTGACACTTTTCATTTTTTATCTTAATTTATTTAATGTATGCTGCTATTCAATACATAAAACAACATATGCTCTCATATTCTTGGTCGATTTAAATTTCCCATACACACTATAAGTGAACACTATAAGCAAGCTTATTTTGGTGTGATGCAATACATTGATAGGGGTATTTTTAATTTTACAAAATAAAAGGAGGCTTCATATTTGCTTTACTTTATTTACTGCATCTCCACAGCAAGAAACTACATTAACATTAACCAATCAGAAACAAGAAACAGGATATAAAATGCCTCTTCACAGGAAGTACTTCCTCTTTCTTTGCTGCTCCATACCAGCTAACAGGTCAAAGCATTGTTGGCTCCTCACTCTGTATTTAGATTTTTCCTTTTATTTTAATTTGTTTAATTTTGTTTATAATATGGTGTTAATGCTAGTTTTTGTGCCAGGGACACATATTTTACCCCCTCCCCCCCCTTTGTTGCTGTTCTTAACTTACATCTAATACGTTTTTTTTCTAAGTTTTGTTTTCTAAGCTTTTCTCTATTTGGCATGTTTCGTGGTTTCCACCAGTGCTTATAGTGGCACTTTATGAAACTACGTTCTGTATAGCCACTCATTTTGGCCCAATGGTGAAGTCTCCTGGGCTGTCCACACTTTGGCATGGTAGGCAAATTAGTGCGGCGGCCATTTTGTTGGAGCCTCAAGCAATTATTGTAATACGGCAGACATTTTTTCAGAGCTGCTGGCCCTTCTTGCACTAACACAGGGAGGGAAAGTTACAATATTGAGTGTACTATATAGCATAGTAGCAAGGCTGCCCTGCAAATTGCTACAACTGTGGTAGCATCAGCCCGTCCTGTTACACCCTGTATATTGACACTAATCCCTGTTCGAAAACAGGGTAAGCCCCCTCAACGGTTAATCACTACAGACTTGCCTCATGCTAAAAAGTAGAGAAAAACCTTGCATATTTAGTTGTTATATCAGTCTAATTTAATGTCACCTTTGCTCTGATGGTCTGGGGCCATTTGTGTACCCCATAATAGTGCCTACATGTACACCCCCTATCAGTGCTCACTCTATGCATCCCATTTCTCACCTACAATTGAGTGACTATACATTGTATCACTGATTACATGTTATGGATACCCAATATTGCTAGAGAGCAGTCATCGTAAACAATTATGTGTTATTTATTTTGTGTGTGCACTGTTGTGTCGATACATTACCCGAGCATTATGGAGGGATATACCCCTGACATATAGCCCATGATCAGCACAGGTATGTTCAGCTCTGTGGAAAAGGCATTAGCGAAAGCATTTAGTCAACTACCCTCTGACGTGGCCTAACCTCTGCCCATTTGCTTGCTCTTGAAGTCCGGCTCCGCTCATGAAGACTCTGCTGTTTGTTCAGGAGCTCACATACAACCCTCCAACTTAACAACCATTGGGAAGGGAATTCTAAACTTATGTCAAAGGCCAAAGGCAAATAATCATCCAAGAAATAAAGGGTTTCAAAGACATGGGGTGCAGTGGTGGTAAACCCATTGTCCTCAGATGTGGGAGATGATAGTTTGCCCCCCCACTTTGATGGTACTAAATATATGGCAAGCTGATACATATGCTTCAGACATAAAGTATGGGTTGGAAGATACGGACCATACCTCTAAATAGGACCACAACTCTTTTGTGGGTGAGCCTGATATGGTTTCTGACCAAGATCATCATTAGCACTACCAGATAGAGAGGTTATCTTGGATCTCCCAGGTGTTCAGTTATTTATCAGGCCATAGTCATCTATATTGCCTACAGTTGCAAAGATCCTTGCAAGGGCATCCAGCATGTTCTCCAGGTCAGGCAGAAAATTGCTTGATATTTTATTGAACCATTGGCTGAAATACTATATCTAGAAGATGCCACTTTGTCTAAGGCACTCCATTAGATGCCAACGAAATCCAAGAATGGGCCTAGAAGTGAGTTTGTCTATTGGGCAATGAAAATGCTTTGATAGTCGCAAAAAGGCAAGAAGCTGCCTTGTTGAGAATAGATCCCAAATTGTCAGACATAAGAATTGAAAGGGCTTGCTCTTTGGAGAGAACTTTATAAGGAAACTTAACATTAACAACTTTTCATTGCTTAAAAAAGCACAATATTTTGTGAGGAAGGTTTTTCAGAACCCAATGTCAACAGATCTTTTCTATCAGGGCTGGTCGGCAAAGGACCATACAACCAATAGGTTCTGGTCTTTGGGCTTCAGGCCCTACCAATCAAATCCATTCTATTCTGAGTTCCATTGAAGAATCCCATTCTCTTTTTTTGTAGTTCCTGTACCCGAGGTCGGACCGAGTTCACTTCGATCTTACACAAATGCTTTTTTCCCTACATCTGACTGTAGGTTGTCTAATTAATTTCTTCCACAAAAGACAAAGGATGGGTGTCCAGGTATCAATCTCTAACCAATCACTGATAGTATCACTATTTCAAATGGAGTGGATCCATCTTGTCCAAAATTCAAACCAAAGGGGAGATTGGTTCACATGACTGGACTTGAAGGACTCATACTTGTACATTTTTGTCCATCCAGAAAGCCATCCATTCCTAAGTGTCCTGTGGCAAAACTTGTCATGGCAATTTCACCATGCTTGTCAAACCTGTCATGGCACATGTCTGTGCTTAAGTAATTTGATGTATAATTTACTCGGGTGACATTCTGCTTTTCTTCATGAAAGCCTATGGACTTCGCTCCCAAACTCAATATGCGGTATACTTATGGAATTGCTAGGCTTTGTGGATAATTGAGAACAATTGGTCTTAACGCCCATTTGGAGAATTCCCTTTTTGAGATTCAGGATTGATTCAGAGCTGTTTGTACTAAACTACCAAAAGTCATGATTGCCAAGATTCAAAAGGAAATTTGCAGCATGCTGTGACAAGATACTCTGCCACTGAGGCCTTCTTGCTCACTTGATTTAATTTATTTAATCTTGTCTTGCCTTAAAATCCAAAGTGAGCCTTCTAGGCTAGGGTTTTACAGGCCAGATTGAGTCAGCAGAAGGATTGTGGTCAACCACAGAATTTTCACTACAGATCAACTACTTGGCGTTGATTACAGCATCTTTTACCATCTGGAATTTTTCCAGATATATCTCGAATTCCTGTATCCTCTTAAGGATGGACAATTTCTCAGTTGTATGTTATATCAATCACATGGGAGGAAAAGGCTCATCATGCATATTTTCAGATATTACAATGATATCTATTAATTTTGCCTTACTAAGCACATATCCCTCCAAATGGAGTATTTACCAGGCACCTTGGACTTAATGGTGGATTGAATTTTACAAGCATGGAGAGATTGCGGCAGCTGTTTCCCTTATCTTGAATTTCCTATATGGTTATTTAACAATGGTAGATCATTTTGTTCTTATAACGTTGTTCAGTCAACCTTTTCAGTGGGTCATTTTCCAGTACAGGATTTCCCCATCGGTAAATAGTCTCTGGTATGTTGGCTGCTTTGAGGTATGCATCTCTCTAAAATTCCAAGTCCAAAATACTCTATCGGGACATCTCCTGATGTACTAAGTTTCTTCCTCAACAATGTTTCATCATTTTTTTCTGAGATAACTCTGGTCAATGTGTTGTGATTCACAGTTCAGGCTATTTTTAATTTCCTACATTTTACATCATAAATCAATAACAGCTAGTTTGACACATCCTTTCCCTGGCAGGGGTAGAACCTTTCTTTGGAGTACACTCGGCCAGAGGTGTGGCAAGAAATTTGTGCGCTATCGGCAGGTGCTTTACTATTAGATATAATCCACTTGGCAGATTGGTTTTGTGAAAAGACATTTCTTAACATCTGTCCATCTTTCTTCTCATGTGTTTTTTTGTTGTTGTTGTTCACTTAATGTTAAAATAGCAAACATGAAGCCTCCTGTCATGTTGTAAAATTGCAGATAATCCTAGTTTTAGTGACGAGATAATCTTCATTTTAACAATGACAAGAGGCAAATATTTCCCTCCATTCCCATCGCTGTTTTTGTTGTTCCATTCTTTATATGACTTATTTACCATGTTTTCACACCTTTTTCTATTGAGTATTTATGTATAGTATATTTAACATTATGTTTATGCTTTATTAATGTTATACTACTGTTCATGTGTATTGTGCATTTTGCTCTGATTGTTTACAGTGGTTGATAGTTCATTTGCTTTCACATATTTTACTTTTTTCTTCTCTTCCAGGATGCGCTATTTTGAATTGTTGCTGCAATTTACAGACTTCAACAATTTCCGTGTTCCTGTTTTCTCTTCTTACATTGTTATTGTTATATTCATCAAAGAAAGAGGAGGTCCTTCTTGTGAGGAGGCAATTTATATCGTGTTTTTACTTGTTTCTAATTGATTAATGTTTCTATGGTTTGCTGCTGTGGAGATGCAGTAAAAGAAGTAAAGCAGATATTTAAAAAAAAAAAATCATCTATCATTGATTATTTTGGACAGGATGTATCATCAGAGTGTCCAAAGAATCATCTCCTGTTTGACAGAGATTGTTGGTTCCTGACATTTTATGCTGTCTGCAGCCTTGCTTTCAAAATTAACTTTCATTTATTATAGTTATTCACAAAAGTGAGAATTTGAAGGGATCCAAATAGAATTTTAAATTCTAAGTAGAAATAGTCAACTATGCTCCTAGTTCAACTACATTGGTCATACATTGGAAATAGACCTTGAATTCACTTTGAATTCTTACTTTAGTAAATAAACCTGTAAATCTTAAAATTTGCATGGCTGAACATTGATCTTCTCTACAGTGACTTGGTAATTTTGCCAATAACAGTATTAGGCTTTCTTGGTTACATAATATGCCAAGTCTTTACAACATACTGTGCAGTCTTGTTTAATGGAATTAGGAACATAATTTATCAAACTTTAATAAAACATTCCACCTTATACCCCATCTCCAGTATCTCAGACATCTTCTCATCTCTGTCCTAAGTAATACAAATTATGGTTTTAAGTATTTTCAATCTACTCAATATATGCATTATAATGCCCTACAGCACTTAAAATCATTTAAATTCATGTCATTTTAATGGTCAGTCATATGTTCCGTTACTTCTGTCCCCAACCTATGCTGAGGTCAGTGATAACAATAGTGAGCCATTTGTGAAATGTAATTCTTTATTTGTTCATTTGTAGATACAAATATATACATTCATGTAGACATATGCTTAACTCATTGAATACATACACAGTGGAAACAATGAATAATGTAAAGCTGTACTGATCCAAGTGAAAAGTTATTTAATTTATAGTCTGTTGAATGCACATAATATTTTGGGTCAACATACATTGCGTTTAGCAATAAACTGTTGGGCGGCATCCCATACTATATTATTCCTTAACAATTTCCTAGGAGCGCATGTAATTACATCGAAAAGTCTGGTTCTGCATTAATAATGTTATGGAAAAGATTACATATTTGGAAAAAGACATTCAGATCTATTGCTATTCCAGTACTTATAACATATAAACATCAAAATCTTGATATATGAATTTCAAAAATATACAGCAATAAAAAGTATATATTGCCAATAAAATCCAGTAATGGATCAATGGAATTGCTACAAACCAATATGAAGAATGTTATAGTCAATAGGCTACAAACTTATGACGGCACCTGTTATGGTTTAAAAAACAGAAATTTCCACGGGACGTAAGGGATTTTGTATGATTTGTTTAAAACAAGCATTTAAAACAATATTGTATTCAAACAAATATATATCATATATACTGTATGCTGTATACATGCTTGTTCAAGTGCCTTAAAAAAAGTAATCTGCATAGTTTGGTTATTAACTATTTAATGTCATGATAGTGAATCCCGTTTATAATTTCACTTTTTAAGAATAAAACATCTACAGGGAACATACTTTGATGTCTCGCCTTCCTGTATGTAGGCTGTTTCACTTTTTTGTATGTATTAATGTTTCTTTGGAAACCATTCACAGTGATCAACAACTTTGCTTAAAACTCATTTTCACGTGCCCTCAACATAAATTTAACAGAAGATGCAACGTAAAAGTTTGTTGTGTTATAAGCAGTGCTGCACATTTCCCATATATAGCAGGAGAACCAGAGGGACATGAACGTAACGGGTGTAAGATATGATAAATGATATGCCAACTTTTCAGAAGCAACACTACTCTATATCTCTATATCATTGGTTGCAGATTGAAATTGCTATATGATAACTAATACACCTAGAAGAGGTAGATATGTTTGGTACATAAATAAATCAGATTCATCCTTTTATAGTCTATTTGTATTGCAGGGAATCCTCACTCATTTGAGGATTGCATCCATTATCCATCATTAAAAAGAATAAAATTGGCTAAGCAAGAAGAGTGATAGATTGGTCCTTAATGATCACTAGTGATGTACCGAACTGTCCGCCGGCGAACAGTTCCCGGCGAACTTAGCGTGTTCGCGTTCGCCGCGGTGGGCGGACACATGCGCAGTTCGATCCGCCCCCTATTCATCATCATTGGGCAAACTTTGACCCTGTGCCTCTTGGTCAGCAGACACATTCCAGCCAATCAGCAGCACTCCCTCCCTTCCACACCCTCCAACCTCCCTCCCAGCATCCATTTTCGATTCATTCTGAAGCTGCATGCTTAGTGAGAGGAGGGAAAGTTTAGCTGCTGCTCATTAGATAGGGAAATTGATAGCTAGGCTAGGGTATTCAGTGTCCACTACAATCCTGAAGGACTCATCTGATCTCTGCTGTAAGGACAGCACCCCAAAAAGCCCTTTTTAGGGCTATAACATCAGGCTGCTTTTTTTTTTTCCTGTGTAATGTAATTGCAGGTGCCTGCCTGCCAGCTTCTGTGTGAGGTTCACATTGGATACTGTGCCTACTTGCCCAGTGCCACCACTCATATCTGTTTTAACAATAGGTTAAGCTTTAGATTTAAAAGAAATATTTTTTTTTCACTGTAATAGAAGAGCAGTTGCCTGCCTGCCAGCTTGTGTGTCAGGTTGGATGCCTTGCCCATTTGCACAGTCAGTGCCACCACTCATATCTGTTTTAACAATAGGTTAAGCTTTACATTTAAAAGAAATAATTAGTTTTAACTGTAATAGAAGAGCAGTTGCCTGCCTGCCAGCTTCTGTGTCAGGTTGGATGCCTTGCCCATTTGCACAGTCAGTGCCACCACTCATATCTGTTTTAACAATAGGTTAAGCTTTAGATTTAAAAGAAATAATTTTTTTTCACTGTAATAGAAGAGCAGTTGCCTGCCTGCCAGCTTCTGTGTCAGGTTGGATGCCTTGCCCATTTGCACAGTCAGTGCCACCACTCATATCTGTTTTAACAATAGGTTAAGCTTTAGATTTAAAAGAAATAATTTGTTTTCACTGTAATAGAAGAGCAGTTGCCTGCCTGCCAGCTTCTGTGTCAGGTTGGATGCCTTGCCCATTTGCACAGTCAGTGCCACCATTCATATCTGTTTTAACAATAGGTTAAGCTTTAGATTTAAAAGAAATGATTTGTTTTCACTGTAATAGAAGAGCAGTTGCCTGCCTGCCAGCTTCTGTGTCAGGTTGGATGCCTTGCCCATTTGCACAGTCAGTGCCACCACTCATATCTGTTTTAACAATAGGTTAAGCTTTAGATTTAAAATAAATAATTTGTTTTCACTGTAATAGAAGAGCAGTTGCCTGCCTGCCAGCTTCTGTGTCAGGTTGGATACCTTGCCCATTTGCACAGTCAGTGCCACCACTCATATCTGTTTTAACAATAGGTTAAGCTTTAGATTTAAAAGAAATAATTTCTTTTCACTGTAATAGAAGAGCAGTTGCCTGCCTGCCAGCTTCTGTGTCAGGTTGGATGCCTTGCCCATTTGCACAGTCAGTGCCACCACTCATATCTGTTTTAACAATAGGTTAAGCTTTAGATTTAAAAGAAATAATTTTTTTCACTGTAATAGAAGAGCAGTTGCCTGCCTGCCAGCTTCTGTGTCAGGTTGGATGCCTTGCCCATTTGCACAGTCAGTGCCACCACTCATATCTGTTTTAACAATAGGTTAAGCTTTAGATTTAAAAGAAATAATTTGTTTTCACTGTAATAGAAGAGCAGTTGCCTGCCTGCCAGCTTCTGTGTCAGGTTGGATGCCTTGCCCATTTGCACAGTCAGTGCCACCACTCATATCTGTTTTTACAATAGGTTAAGCTTTAGATTTAAAATAAATAAATTTTTTTCACTGTAATAGAAGAGCAGTTAGTTGTCTGCAAGCGTCTGGGTGTCAGGCCTACTTCAGCGTGTGCTCTGCAGACCTGTGCCAGCGTGCTTTGACAGTTGCCAATCATATTTGGTGTCTCTTTAGCGTGCTTTTACAAAGAAAAAAGGTTTCTAGTGTAAGCTAATAGCAGCCAGTCAGTGTCCTTCAAGCGGCTCTGTCAGTCCTTCCTTCAGCGTGTGCCCTGCACAACCCTGCCAGCGTACTTTGACAGTTGCCACTCATATCTGGTGTCTCTATAGCGTGCTTTTACAAAGAAAAAAGGTTTCCAGTGTAAGCTAATAGCAGCCAGTCAGTGTCCTTCAAGCGGCTCTGTCAGGCCTTCCTTCAGCATGTGCCCTGCACAACACTGCCAGCGTGCTTTGACAGTTGCCAATCATATCTTGTGTCTCTTTAGCGTGCTTTTACAAAGAAAAAAGGTTTCCAGTGTAAGCTAATAGCAGCCAGTCAGTGTCCTTCAAGCGGCTCTGTCAGTCCTTCCTTCAGCGTGTGCTCTCCAGAACTGTTCCAGTGCACATTGCCAATCATATCTGGTGTCTCTAAAGCGTGCTTTTAAAAACAACATTTTTTTTTCACTGTTATAGATTGAATAGCAGTTACTTGTCTTCAAGCGGGTGTGTCAGGCCTACAGTGTGTGCTCTGCAGAACTGTTCAAGTGCACATTGCCAATCATATCTGGTGTCTCTATAGCGTGCTTTTACAAAGAAAAATGGTTTCTAGTGTAAGCTAATAGCAGCCAGTCAGTGTCCTTCAAGCGGCTCTGTCAGTCCTTCCTTCAGCGTGTGCTCTCCAGAACTGTTCCAGTGCACATTGCCCATCATATCTGGTGTCTCTATAGCGTGCTTTTAAAAACAAACATTTTTTTCACTGTTATAGATTGAATAGCAGTTACTTGTCTTCAAGCGGGTGTGTCAGGCCTACAGTGTGTGCTCTGCAGAACTGTTCAAGTGCACATTGCCAATCATATCTGGTGTCTTTATAGCGTGCTTTTACAAAGAAAAAAGGTTTCTAGTGTAAGCTAATAGCAGCCAGTCAGTGTCCTTCAAGCGGCTCTGTCAGTCTTTCCTTCAGCGTGTGCTCTCCAGAACTGTTCCAGTGCACATTGCCAATCATATCTGGTGTCTCTATAGCGTGCTTTTAAAAACAACATTTTTTTTTTCACTGTTATAGATTGAATAGCAGTTACTTGTCTTCAAGCGGGTGTGTCAGGCCTACAGTGTGTGCTCTGCAGAACTGTTCAAGTGCACATTGCCAATCATATCTGGTGTCTCTATAGCGTGCTTTTACAAACAAAATTTGTTTTTCACTGTTATAGATTGAATAGCAGTTACTTGTCTTCAAGCGGGTGTGTCAGGCCTACAGTGTGTGCTCTGCAGAACTGTTACAGTTCACATTGCCAATCATACCTGGTCTCACAGTAGCTTGCACGCATAGTACCACTAATCCCCCAAAAAATGACAGGCAGAGGCAGGCCACCCCGCAGGGTCCGTCATGGTCGTGGTGCTGTGATTCCCTTTTGCCCTAGAATAATGCCCAGTTTTCAGAAGCCACGTACCCTGAACTTGAAAAGTTCTGAGGACATAGTTTACTGGCTAACACAGGACACCCAATCTTGTACAGCCTCCGCTCGGAACCTTGACGCACCATCCTCCTCCAGCTTAGCTTCAGGCACCTCTCAAGATAGCACTCACCCGCCTGCCGCCACCACCAAAACTAGCACCACAGCCGCTTTACTTGGTATGTCAGAGGAGTTATTCACACACCCGTTTGAAGAAATGAGTGATGCGCAACCATTATTGCTAGAGGATGTAGATAACAGGGATATGTCTCAGGCAGGCAGCATTAAACACATGGAGGTACGGTGTGATGATGATGATGTTGTACCCGCTGCTGCTTCCTTTCTGAGTTGTCAGATACAAGCGAAGCGGTTGATGATGACGATGCGTCCATGGATGTCACGTAGGTGCCCGCTCGGCAAGAAGAAGAACAGGGCGAAAGTTCAGATGTGGAGACAGAGAGGAGGAGGAGACGAGTTGGAAGCATGTATCCTATAGGAGTCAATTCAAAGTGCTAACCCATACATTTAAAGCACTGAACAATTCCAGCCCCTCTTATATCTCTTCACTGATCCAGAGGTATGCCCCTCCTCGTACCCTCCGCTCTGCCCGCGACCACCTCCTGACCGCTGCTCGCACCCGTACGGCCAACTCACGCTTGCAGGACTTCTCACGGGCTGCTCCTCTCCTATGGAATAACTTGCCTACTGCCATCAGACTCTCCCCTAGTCTTCAATCATTTAAGAAGGGCCTTAAATCCCATCTCTTCAGGAAAGCGTATGGCCTCCCAGAGTAATCTCTCCCTTACATACCTGTCCCTATGGAATAGTGCTTTGCTCTCTCCTCCAGCTCTGCTTCACTCCTACTTGATATTTCCTATCCTAATGTTTCTAATACCCCACCTCCTATAGACTGTAAGCTCATTTGAGCAGGGTCCTCTTCAACCTATTATTCCTGTCAGTTTTCTTGTAATTGTCTTATTTATTGTTACATCCCCCCCCTCTCAAAATATTGTAAAGCGCTACGGAATCTGTTGGCGCTATATAAATGGCAATAATAATAATAATAAGCAGGGGGGGGGGGTCGTCGCAAGGAGCTAGTGGCACAGTCAGACAGCATGCATTGGCACCCGGGGTCAGCCCGACAGCACGCCAATCAACGCATGCTGTGTCCACCACCAGAATGCCGTCATTGCAGAGCTCAGCAGTGTGGCATTTTTTTTGTGTGTCTGCCTCGGACAACAGCGATGCCATTTGAAACCTGTGCCAAAGGAAACTGAGTCGTGGGAGATCCAACACCCACCTAGGTACAACTGCTTTGTGTAGGCACATGATCTCACATCCCAAACGCCTATGGGATCAACACATGAGTACAAGCATAGAAACATAGAAACATAGAATGTGACGGCAGATAAGAACCATTCGGCCCATCTAGTCTGCCCAGTTTTCTAAATACTTTCATTAGTCCCTGGCCTTATCTTATAGTTAGGATAGCCTTATGCCTATCCCACGCATGCTTAAACTCCTTTACTGTGTTAACCTCTACCACTTCAGCTGGAAGGCTATTCCATGCATCCACTACCCTCTCAGTAAAGTAATACTTCCTGATATTATTTTTAAACCTTTGTCCCTCTAATTTAAGACTATGTCCTCTTGTTGTGGTAGTTTTTCTTCTTTTAAATATAGTCTCCTCCTTTACTGTGTTGATTCCCTTTATGTATTTAAATGTTTCTATCATATCCCCCCTGTCTCGTCTTTCCTCCATGCTATACATGTTAAGATCCTTTAACCTTTCCTGGTAAGTTTTATCCTGCAATCCATGAACCAGTTTAGTAGCCCTTCTTTGAACTCTCTCTAAGGTATCAATATCCTTCTGAAGATAGGGTCTCCAGTACTGTGTACAGTACTCCAAGTGAGGTCTCACCAGTGTTCTGTACAATGGCATGAGCACTTCCCTCTTTCTACTGCTAATACCTCTCCCTATACAACCAAGCATTCTGCTAGCATTTCCTGCTGCTCTATTACATTGTCTGCCTACCTTTAAGTCCTCAGAAATAATCACCCCTAAATCCCTTTCCTCAGATGTTGAGGTTAGGACTCTATCAAATATTCTGTACTCTGCCCTTGGGTTTTTACGTCCAAGATGCATTATCTTGCACTTATCCACATTAAATGTCAGTTGCCACAACTCTGACCATTTTTCTAGTTTACCTAAATCATTTTCCATTTGGCTTATCCCTCCTGGAACATCAACCCTGTTACATATCTTAGTATCATCCGCAAAAAGACACACCTTACCATCAAGACCTTCTGCAATATCACTAATAAAAATATTAAAGAGAATGGGTCCAAGTACAGATCCCTGAGGTACCCCACTGGTGAAACACCAATTGCTTGGGCTCGTCCGGGCTCGTCTGGGCTCGTCGTAGGGCAGCACGCCTACTCTAAGCCGCCATCCTCCTCCTGGTCTAGCATCTTCAGCCACGTCAACCACTGCTGTCCTTCTTGCCCCCTCTCAACCATCCGCCACTCCGTCTCCCGCCTTGAGCAGTTCCCGCTCATCTGCCCACAGTCATGTGTCTGTCAAGGACATGTTTGAGCGTAAGAAGCCAATGTCACCAAGTCACCCCCTTGCCCAGCATCTGACAGCTGGCTTGTCCAAACTATTAGCCCGCCAGCTTTTACCATACAATCTGGTTGAGTCTGAGGCGTTCAAAAAATTTGTAGCTATTGGGACACCACAGTGGAAGGTACCCGGCCGGAATTTCTTTTCACAAAAGGCAATCCCCAACTTGTACTCGATTGTGCAAAAGGAAGTCATGGCATGTCTGGCACACAGTGTTGGGGCAAGGGTCCATCTGACCACTGATACCTGGTCTGCAAAGCATGGTCAGGGCAGGTATATCACCTACACTGCGCATTGGGTATACCTGCTGACGGCTGACAAGCAAGGAATGCGTGGCATTGCAGAGGAGTTGGTGACACCGCCACGAATTGCAGGCAGTCCTGCTGCCACCTCCTCTACTCCTCCTACTCCATCCTCTTCCATAACCTCCTCGGCTGAGTCCTCTTGTGCTGCTGCGTCTTGCTCCACATCAACGGCACCCCCCCAGCTCCCCAGGTACTATTCCACATCCCGGATACGGCAGTGTCACGCCGTCTTGGGTTTGACTTGCTTGAAAGCAGAGAGTCACACCGGACAAGCACTCCTGTCCGCCATGAATGCACAGGTGGAAAAGTGGCTGACTCCGCAGCAACTGGATATCGGCAAAGTGGTGTGTGACAACGGAAAAATTTGATAGCGGCATTGAAGTTGTGCAAGTTGACACATGTGCCGTGCATGGCACATGTGTGTAATCTGATCGTACAACGCTTTGTGCATAAGTACACAGGCTTACAGGACGTCCTGAAGCAGGCCAGGAAGGTGTGTGGCCATTTCAGGCGTTCCTACACGGCCATGGCTCACTTTGCCGATATCCAGCGGCGAAACAACATGCCAGTGAGGCGCTTTATTTGCGACAGCCCTACACGTTGGAATTCAACACTCCTAATGTTCGACCGCCTGCTCCAACAAGAAAAAGCTGTTAATGAATATTTGTATGACCGGGGTGCTAGGACAGCCTCTGGGGAGCTGGGAATTTTTTTGCCACGTTACTGGACGCTCATGCGCAATGCCTGTAGGCTCATGCGTCCTTTTGAGGAGGTGACAAACCTTGTCAGTCTCAACGAAGGCACCATCAGCGACATCATACCATTTGTTTTCTTCCTGGAGCGTGCCCTGCGAAGAGTGCTGGATCAGGCTGTAGATGAGCGTGAAGAGGAAGAGGAAGAGTTGTGGTCACCATGACCACCAGACACAGCCTTATCAGCATCGCTTGCTGGACCTGCGGCAACGCTGGAAGAGGATTGTGAGGAAGAGGAGTCAGAGGAGGATTGTAGCTTTGAGGAGGAGGAGGAGGAGGAGCAAGACCAAACACAACAGGCATCCCAGGGTGCTCGTTGTCACCTATCTGGTACCCGTGGTGTTGTACGTGGCTGGGGGGAAGAACATACCTTCAATGACATCAGTGAGGAGGAGGAACGGGAAATGAGTAGCTCGGCATCCAACCTTGTGACAATGGGGTCTTTCATGCTGTCCTGCCTGTTGAGGGACCCTCGTATAAAAAGGCTGAAGGAGAACGACCTGTACTGGGTGTCCACGCTACTAGACCCCCGGTATAAGCAGAAAGTGGCGGAAATGTTACCGAATTACAACAAGGATGCAGCATTTGCAAAATAAATTAAAAAGTATGCTTTACACAGCGTATAAGGGTGATGTCACAGCACAACGGGAATCTAACAGGGGGAGAGGTGGAAGTCATCCTCCTCCTCCCACGACCACGCCGGCAAGTACAGGACGCTTTAAAGACGTGTTGTTGATGGAGGACAGGCGGACCTTTTTAAGTCCTATGCATCGCCACAGCCCTTCGGGATCCACCCTCAGAGAGCGACTCGATCGACAGGTAGCAGACTACCTCGCCTTAACTGCAAATATCGACACTCTGAGGAGCGATGAACCCCTTGACTACTGGGTGTGCAGGCTTGACCTGTGGCCTGAGCTATCCCAATTTGCGATAGAACTTCTGGCCTGCCCCGCGTCAAGTGTCCTGTCAGAAAGGACCTTCAGTGCAGCAGGAGGTATTGTCACTGAGAAGAGAAGTCGCCTAGGTCAAAAAAGTCTAGATTACCTCACCTTTATTAAGATGAATGAGGGATGGATCCCGAAGGAACTGACACTGGGCGATACATTCGATTAAAAAAGGCCTGATGAGATGAGCTGCCTTGGGCTAAAAATGGTCCACACGCTGCTGTATTTTAGCTCTGAATGACGTTTGACTTGCGTGACTTATCCGCCACTAACTAGGGTTCAAGCCGCCATGTTTTAGGGCACTTTCTGCCTGTGAAACAAACATCAATTGTTCTGGCCGCTGCTACAGCAGCGGCTGCAACAATACCAAATTTTTCAGGCATGTGTACATGCCTAATTTTTAGGCCCACTGGTGCAGCACTGTGGCTTCAAAAACCAAACCAAAAAAAAATCCTCCAAGATGGCACCAATATACCAGTGGTCTAAGCATCTTCCCACCTTGGCCTAAAAAGGGGAGGTGATTCAACAATTAAAAATCTCTGCCATTTACACATCCACTGATAGGAGACGCGGAAGGTATTAAACTGATATGAACAATACTAAACTCACCACTCCTATCTGGTGGCACATTAGCTTGCCCGCGCAGTGCCCCAAATTTCAAGTAAGAGGACCGACCAAGCATCTTCTTCCATCTCCCTGTTACATAAATCAATGCCATATCCATAGAAATTGTAGAGAATATCCAGGATAGTTTTACAGGGCCAAATCATGTCGCCTGTTGAAAGAGGTGACCTTGCTCGGGTCCCAGGTGTGCGGTTCCTAAAATGGCTGCCATATACATGTCCTCTGATAGGAGACGCGGAAGGTATTAAACTGATATGAACAATACTAAACTCACCACTCCTATCTGGTGGCACATTAGCTTGCCCGCGCAGTGCCCCAAATTTCAAGTAAGAGGACCGACCAAGCATCTTCTTCCATCTCCCTGTTACATAAATCAATGCCATATCCATAGAAATTGTAGAGAATATCCAGGATAGTTTTACAGGGCCAAATCATGTCGCCTGTTGAAAGAGGTGACCTTGCTCGGGTCCCAGGTGTGCGGTTCCTAAAATGGCTGCCATATACACGTCCACTGATAGGAGACGCGGAAGGTATTAAACTGATATGAACAATACTAAACTCACCACTCCTATCTGGTGGCACATTAGCTTGCCCGCGCAGTGCCCCAAATTTCAAGTAAGAGGACCGACCAAGCATCTTCTTCCATCTCCCTGTTACATAAATCAATGCCATATCCATAGAAATTGTAGAGAATATCCAGGATAGTTTTACAGGGCCAAATCATGTCGCCTGTTGAACGAGGTGACCTTGCTCGGGTCCCAGGTGTGCGGTTCCTAAAATGGCTGCCATATACACGTCCACTGATAGGAGACGCGGAAGGTATTAAACTGATATGAACAATACTCCACTCCTATCAGTAGGTCCGTCCCATTGTGATTTATGCCCCCCACCCACCGCGCAGGGATGGGGGCCGGGGGGGAGGAAAGTAGGCCCCCCATTGTGATTTATGGCCCCCACCCACCGCGCAGGGGTGGGGGCCGAGGGGGGGAGGACAGTAGGTCCCCCCATTGTAATTTATGGCCCCCACCCACCGCGCAGGGGTTGGGGAGGACAGTAGCTCCCCCCAGTGTGTATCATGGGCTTTGAGGACAGGTGTCAATCCATACCTGCCAAGTGACCCTATGTAGGGGTAACAGTCCCTATTCTACTCTGTGTCAGTGTGTATCATGGTCTCTGTGGACGGGGAACAGTCTCTATTCTGCTCTGTGTCAGTGTGTATCATGGTCTCTGTGGACGGGGAACAGTCTCTATTCTGCTCTGTGTCAGTGTGTATCATGGACTCTGTGGACAGGGAACAGTCTCTATTCTGCTCTGTGTCAGTGTGTATCATGGTCTCTGTGGACGGGGAACAGTCTCTATTCTGCTCTGTGTCAGTGTGTATCATGGACTCTGTGGACAGGGAACAGTCTCTATTCTGCTCTGTGTCAGTGTGTATCAGGGGCTTTGAGGACAGGTGTCAATCCATACCTGCCAAGTGACCCTATGTAGGGGGAACAGTTCCTATTCTGCTCTGTGTCAGTGTGTATCATGGTCTCTGTGGACGGGGAACAGTCTCTATTCTGCTCTGTGTCAGTGTGTATCATGGTCTCTGTGGACGGTGAACAGTCTCTATTCTGCTCTGTGTCAGTGTGTATCATGGTCTCTGTGGACAGGGAACAGTCTATATTCTGCTCTGTGTCAGTGTGTATCAGGGGCTTTGAGGACAGGTGTCAATCCATACCTGCCAAGTGACCCTATGTAGGGGGGACAGTCTCTATTCTGCTCTGTGTCAGTGTGTATCATGGTCTCTGTGGACGGGGAACAGTCTCTATTCTGCTCTGTGTCAGTGTGTATCAGGGGTTTTGAGGACAGGTGTCAATCCATATCTGCCAAGTGACCCTATGTAGGGGGAACAGTCTCTATTCTGCTCTGTGTCAGTGTGTATCAGGGATCATTAGGATAGGTGTCAATCCATATCTGCCAAGTGACCCTATGTAGGGGGAACAGTCCCTATTCTGCTCTGTGTCAGTGTGTATCAGGGATTTGACTATCTTTATTCAGATTCAAAAATTACAATTCCAGGAAAAATTTAACAAACATTTACAAGAACATGTTATGCACATCATAGAAACAACGTAAACCTCTTTAAAGCCACAAACTTAAGACAAAAAATACGTACACACAATGTGTAAGGGTTTGAAAGAATATTCTGAATCCTTACATGTTTACTTTATCGTTTGTTTGATTTTTGTGAACCATATAGAAACTACAAGCAGCGTGAAAACTATAAAAACTCAAGTGGCCATGCTGATCAAATTAAATAGTATGCTTTACACAGCGTATAAGGGTGATGTCACAGCACAACGGGAATCTAACAGGGGAAGAGGTGAAAGTCATCCTCCCCCTCCCACGACCCCGCCATATCTACCAAGTGACCCTATGTAGGGGTAACAGTCTCTATTCTGCTCTGTGTCAGTGTGTATCATGGTCTCTGAGGACGGGGAACAGTCTCTATTCTGCTCTGTGTCAGTGTGTATCAGGGGCTTTGAGGACAGGTGTCAATGTTAGGTGATTTCTGCCCTTTATGGATTAAAAGCAGACTCTGCATCAACTATGTAATTTTCCATGGGAGTTTTGCCATGGATCCCCCTCCGGCATGCCACAGTCCAGGTGTTAGTCCCCTTGAAACAACTTTTCCATCACTTTTGTGGCCAGAAAGAGTCCCTGTTGGTTTTAAAATTCGCCTGCCCATTGAAGTCAATGGCGGTTCGCGCGGGTCGCCGGTTCGCGAACATTTGCGGAAGTTCGCGTTCGCCGTTCCCGAACCGAAAATTTCGTGTTCGCGACAACACTAATGATCACCTAATTTTCTGCTAGTGAAAGGGTAACTTGCTCCCAGACCATTTTATTATGGTATACTCATGGTAATTTATTTATTTTTTTAAATAAAAGGAGAATATGAATGGAAAATCATAATGGGTTATAGTCATTAAAATAGCTAAAACATAGCCAAACTATATTTTCTTTTAAATTGATATATTTCATTTAACTTACAAAAATAAATAATGAACCTCATCTCCAAACAGATAATGAGCTATTGTAAATTAAAACATAGGTGCAGTGGTCCTAAATAGGGGATATTGTAGACAAAATAGCCTATCATATAAGAAAAGCTGGGCACACCTATGGAAGCTTTATATTCACTTGAGAATTTAGAGGCATACAGCTTTCAGCTATGTATGCTTTTACTTTGTGTTTATGCAAGTGTCATCACCCATTTATAGTTTAGAAAGCTAGCAAAGTTGGAAAATAGTGTAAAGTTTTCATTGTGTCTAAACTATAGCAGATTTTTGGTGAGAAACTCAGCATGAAGCAGAACTCCGTGAAATCCATTTCTTAAAGGAATGTCCATATGCAACATTAATAATAATGGTGCATTTGTGGCAGTCTTTTTATTTACTGCATTATACCAACATAGAAATACAGGAGATCAACAACTTTACTTAATATGAAACATATGCTACATTTATCTCTGTTCTCAATTAGCTCAGCAGACTGAATAACGCCATTCTTAGTGTTGTAAAGAGTTTAATTGTACCTACTGACTAATAATACTGTAATAATATATACAATGCTGTTTTATATAGTCTTGCCTCTTAAGTTGCTATAGACAATAAATCAGAATAATACAATAGTGTATTAAAATATTACATTTGGCAGAAACTCCCAAAATGCGACAATTGCTCGAATATGACCTCACATGTAAGATCTAGGAAATACATTGGATTAATCAAGAAAGGTTATATTACTCTATCTTTTCAACATGTCTTGCTTCTAATCACATATATGAATCCAAGTTAAGTGTTGTGAGACATGTACTTCTTTCTACATAATTCATTCCACGATGTCATGACATTCATGAACACATCAAATTGAGAACAAATAGTGTAGCAATCTAACTGGAGAGTGGAAAATTGGGAGATCTTGGTGTCAGAGATGGGAATGCATAAAATAAAGAATAATGGATTACTTTGGTGCCGACATGTTCATAGTCTCAGGGTTAGGTATTTTAGTTGAAGTTTATGAAATCTATAGACTACACTTACTTCTGTACAGATGGGTTTATTTCTGCAGAACAGAAAAGTGGGCTGCTTCACATGGATAAATACAGTAAATACTTTAACAGATGAAATGCCAATACTATGTAACTATATTCATAGAAATAGCATTGTGTTTTATAGATAGAATCAAATATTGACATGGTGACATCATTGTGACAAAGAAATAATACATTAGAGGCAGATTACAGATCTTGCATCACTGTGATAAAAACTATGTAGGATCTGTTAATTACAAATATGGCATTACAGTAAAAAAATATTAAATACGAAGTACAGAATCTGTTAATAACACATACAAAAAGAAAGGTAGAATCAATTAGTTACAAAAATTGTATTACAGCCAGAAAGGTATATCACATGACTTACTTCTGCTACATATCCTGGGAGTATTTTGCCTATTGCATCAGTCAGTACAGACCTCTAAACTGACTCGGAAGGCAACATCAGCACAATAACTTGCATGGGGCATTTAATGAAATGGGTTTCCATGGTCGAGAAGTCATACTCAAGCCTCCCATTAACAGGAACAAGGTCAAGCATTTACTGTAAAGCTTGCTGCCATTGGACTCTGGAGTAGTTCAGATGTATTCTCTGGAGTGATGAATCACACTTCGCTATCTACCAGTCTGCTGAAATAATCTGCCATGAGAACACGACTTACTGAAATGCACAGTGCCTAGTATCAAGTTTAGTAAAGGAAGGATAATGGCCTGGGATTGTTTTTAGTGTTTGCTATAGGCCTCCTAGTTCCAATGAATCTATCCATAGTCCAAAACCACTTAAGTAAGCTAAAGTTATTTTGGTCTCTTTAAAGGGATACTATAGTCACCAGAACAACTACAGCTTAATGCATTTGTTCTGGTGAGTAGAATACTTCCCTTCAGGCTTTTTGCTGTAAACACTGTCTTTTCAGAGAAAACGCAGTGTTTACATTACAGTCTAGTCATAACTTCACTAGCCACTCCATAGATGACTGCTAAAGCTGCTTCCTATCTCAGTGCTGCAGAGTAAGCAGCACTGCCATTCGGTGTCTCCACCCTCTTCATGCAGACACTAAACTTTCCTCATAGAGAAGCATTGATTCAATTCCACTCTATGAGAAGATGCAGATTGGCCAGGGGTGTGTTTGACTTGTGCTAGCTCTGCCCCTTATCTGCTTCCTTGACAGTCTCAGCCAATCCTATGGGGAAGCACTGTGACTGGCTCAGACTACCCCTTCTGATGATGTCAGCAGACATGGGCAGTTCACAGGCAAACAGGGGCAGAGCCAGCAGCTGCAGACCTGAATACAAGTAAGATTTTACTACATTTAGGGAGGCAAGAGGGAGCCAGGTGGGCTAAATGGTGGTTTTAACACATGTTTGTGTTCCTGACCCTATAGTGCTCCTTTAAACATCTTTGGGACTGATTTGAAGTCCAGTTGTGATACAAACCTTCTTCTCTGATTGAACAATGGCTGAATATCTGCATAATTGACTGAATGTGCAGAAATTCCCACAGACACAATACAAAACCTTAACGCGTAAAGCTTTCCCAGAAGAATGTCGGGTGTCATAGCCACAATGAAGGGGACAATTCCATAACAACACCCATGTTTTTTTAATAGGACATCTAGCAAGCTCATATAGATTTGATGGTCAGATGTCCACTTTTGGCCATAAAATGAGATTGTTGATGTCATATGACTAAGATAAAACACAACATTGCCCTTTTATTTAAAATGTTTGTTGTTTAGTCCATTTCAATTACTCTTCAACTTCAATGATCCAACCACAATTGCAAATGTATTGTTAGAAGTCCATAACTCTCAATATAACTCTCAATATGCACCTTTGCTCACTGGACAGAGAATGTGAGAGCAGGATATGAATATCTCCTAAAGGTCTTCTCTGTCTATAATACCAGAATAGAGAAATATGATCTGATATATACATTTTTACATTTCATTTTATTTGTCACACCAAACAAATGCTTATTGGTTAAATATATGGATAACTAAACATAATATTTCAAATCATGGGGAGTGACATGTCCCCTATAAGTGAAAATTAAACTAAATTACTCTAAATATATAAATTAAAATTACAATACCAAAGATTTACAAAATTCACAATATGTCAATTACTACCTTTTTAGAATTAATCAGGTTACTTACTGGAGCAGAGTTAATACTCTTACAATAAATATTGATACTATTGTGTCTGCAAAGAAGCTTGTGGGAACTAGAATTCATTCCAGCAGTGTACTCTGCATACAAAAAAAAAAAAAACATATAAATTAAAGTGATGTATTAATTAATTGTTCCTGTAGAGACATGTATTTAATTCCAAAGAACTGACAAAACTGAATATATTTTAAAAAGATGGATTCAGCAAACATATTTTGCCACATGATTAATTGATTGGAACGGATTGGGACTATGACTCACAAGACAATAACATTGTTATGTGAGTTATCCTTAAAAGGATATTGGTTTTGTTACATTGCATGTCTATTGTTTGCAAAAGTTAAGTTTATATGATCAATACAGAATTTAGAAAAGTGTACTTTTAATGCCAAATAATAGGGGACTATAATAAATATTATCTTTATTTTATAACAAATATAATTGGTTGTTCGAACTTTATACAAATCAAACTAGATCATCAGAAATAAATACTATCTCTATCTTTAAATGTCAGTTTAGAACCATGTATGTGTGCTTGGCATATTTTTGATCTATTTTAGTTTTGGATTTGGTTTATAATGTTTGAAAGTCAATGATACTTTTGGAGAATTAGTCTAAATGTAAATTTTTACATGTGCAAAAAAAACATGACATTCACAAGTTATTGAATTGACCCATGGTATATGACAATCTAGGAACATTATTTCTTTAGAGATTGTCTTGTTCATTTTATTAATATAAATTGTAGCTAGAAATAGAAATCTTTGGGCAATCTGTTTTTAAAAGCATTTAACAATGTTAATAGAATACTCTATATACCAAAAGGTGTCTGAAAGTATCATATATTGCTCACAGTTACCAGTAGGCTATAGTAACAGTTCACATTTACAAGGGCCCATATGCTGGTCCCGATGGTCATGTTGTTCGCAGCATCTCTTTTACTAATTTTTTTTATTTTTTTATTTAATATTTTTTATTTTTTTATTTTGACGGTTCAAAAGATGCAAACAAAGTGTTAACAATACACTGTGTTACATTTCGACATGTAGTTAAACATAGCACATAAGTTTTCATTTAAATTATACAGCTGTACAACAAGATAATGTACTGGTAGTATTGGTATCAGCTTTCATATAGAAATATGGGTTGCATGAGCTCCTACATTGAATCTATTCTGGTGTTCTCATATGGTATTGGGTTCAGGTAAAGTTTTGTTACAATTTATAGTTACGCAGAGTATGTGTTTATAGTTTCATTACGTATGTGTGTGTAGGGAGAGGAGAAAGTACTCTCTATTGTTGTCAATTTATTCTCGTTTTTGTGAATTGGATCCAAGGGTCCCAGATTTTTGAGAAATATTGGTAGTTTGATTTAGTGTAAGTCACCCCCTCCATTTGTTTGATATCCTCTACTCTGAGGATCCACAATCTAATTGTTGGTGATTGTGTCTGCTTCCAATATTTAGGGATTAGTTGTGTGGCTGCCATAACTAGGTGTTTGAAGAGAATAGTTTGTTCCCTGCGTAGTCCTAGTGGTGGTATTAAGAAGATGAAGTGTTGCGGTGTAAGTGGTAATATTGCGTCCATAATTAGTTGGATGAGTGTCTGAATCCTGCTCCAGAATTTGGCTATAATCGGGCAGAGCCACCAGATGTGTGAGTGGTTCGCCTCTGTATGATGGCATTTCCAGCATTCGCCCTTTTCCAAGTTATATATTTGCTTAAGTTTTACCGGTGTGTAGTGCCAACGTGTTATGCGCTTGTAGTTACTTTCTTGGGCTATTGTAGAGGTGATTGATTTGTGTATCGTTAGGAATATAGCTCGCCATTGTTGTTGTGTGATCTCTACTTGTAATTCATCTGCCCATTTTAGGGTACATTTGGGCGGTTGTAGTTCTTGTGCGTCCCTGATTACCTTGTACATAGTGGATAAGATCTTTTTTGTGTGCTGGTGATTTAGGCACAATTGTTTGAATACTGTTAGGGCTCGGGTTCCTTTGGGTACTAAAGCCTGGTTTTTGATAAAGTGAATTAACTGAGTGTAGTGTAGGCTTTGGCTCCCTGTAGAGGTTTTGTTGGGCAGTATTTGTTGTAGAGTTTTCAGTTTGTTACAGTCACGTCTCGTAGTACTAACGTTTTGCCCTTGGTATTTGTTGTAGGTTATATCTAAGTGTCCTCTTTGGAATCCCGGATTGTTTGTGGGGTGTGAGTTTGTGCTGGAGTGAGATATTGTTTGGTTCCTGAGTAGCCATGGTCTTAACTCTAACGGGATATCCAAGAATGTGTTTTCCAAGTGGACCCATTGTTGTGTTGGTTCAGTTTTGGTCCATTCGTATATTCTACATAAGTGGATTGCCTTGTGGTATGTTTCAATGTCCGGAAGGTTTAACCCTCCTTTCTCTCTGGTTTTGATTAGCGTCGCGTATGCGATTCTTGGATGTGTGTGGGACCATATGAAGCTAGTGAGTATAGATTTGACTTTCGTGAAAAAGCTGTGAGGTAGCAATATTGGGAGCGTTTATAAGACATAAAGTAGTCAAGGTAGGACATTCATTTTTATGATATTGATTCAACAGAACCATCCAAAACAGGGTTTGTTCCACCTCTGTAGATCTTTGGTGATATCAGTTATTATTGTGAGGAAGTTTAGGTTGTAGAGGAGATCTAGTTTGGTTGGGACGTGAACTCCTAGGTATTTGAGAGATTTGGTTGCCCATGTAAAATTGAATATTTTCTGTAGTTGTGTGTTTAGGGTTTCTGTGGTGTATATAGGTAGTAGGTTGCATTTTTATATGTTGGCCTGAAAGTTGGAGACCTTACTGTAGGTGTCCATTTCTCTTATAATAGCCGGTATTGTGGAGAGCGGTGGGGGCCCTAAATACTAAAAAGGGGGGGACCTAAGGTCCTCCCCCCTGGCCCCCACCCCTGAGCGGTGGGTGGGGGCCCTAAATACTAATAAGGGGGGACCTATTGTCCTCCCCCCTGGCCCCCACCCCTGAGTGGAGGGTGGGGGCCCTAAATACTAAAAAGGGGGGGAGACCTAAGGTCCTCCACCCCTGGCCCCCACCCCTGAGCGGTGGGTGTGGGCCTAAATACTAATAAGGGGGGGACCTAATGTCCTCCCCCCTGGCCCCCAACCCTGAGCGGTGGGTGGGGGCCCCAAATACTAATAAGGGGGGACCTATTGTCCTCCCCCTGGCCCCCACCCCTGAGTGGCGGGTGGGGGCCCTAAAAAAAATGTGTCCCCCCAGGTGACTAGGGGTCCCCAAACCCCTAGTCACCCCCCCCAAAAAAAAGTATCCCCCTACCTACCCCCCTCACCCTAAAAATAACATATTTTTAACACACATATTTTATTTTAGCACACAATAAAATAATTTAACATCATTTTCACTGAATATCTGTAGACTAACTAAAATTTGATTCTAAGCCCTGATGCTTACACAAACAATAATTCATAATATTTGGGAATTAACTGAAATCTATTCCTGGACTACTTTATGGCATTTTGCTGCCCACTAGCAATGTCGATCTGTTTACTGTGGCATGGTGCAGCCTTGTGTAGGCTCCAGGGGCTGAAATATCTCATGCAAATTCACACAGAATTCATTAATAATCTAGTCTTTCACTGTTTGGTGCAACCCATGTTTCAAGAAGCCTTAAAATGACCCAAATCAGGGTTAGCCAACTTGTGAGTTTAATAGAATGGTGTTTGCTAAAGCTAACCCATTTATAACATGTAGATGAAAGTCAGTATAAAAGCTTTCTAGTTTATTCAGACATCTTATGTCATAATATGAATATCTTATGTATATGTCACGCAGAAATATCAATTATTTGTGACACTTATAGAGAAAAATAAAAGAAGCCGTGATGGAAAGAATTAAAAAATGCTCTATTGATTATAATACCATGGAATTTGTTATTCAATATATGGTCAGGATTTACATTACACTATTCAATTTATGGTTAGCAGCTTGGAAGTATGGGAAATAGCATTCGAAGTATGTTGCATAGTTGGCATGATGTCAGAAATTCATATGCTTCATCGCAGTGATTTGGATAGTTTTAAGTTTTGTATAGTGACTGCATGTGTAAAAAAGTTAAACTGATATATAAAAGGCAATACACAGAATATTACCTCTATATTGCAGCTGGTGATAATAATAATTTATGTATATAGAAAAACAAAAGACATATGGGATTGAGACATACGTGAGAATACACTAACAGGATTGAGACGTATAATGCGCTCAATGGTGCCTCCCCCGATGTTGTTGGGTGGCTTTTTTCCCCCCACACTTCCACACCAATGAAGTAGGTGTAAAATAAGACTCCAATAGGTTGAGGTTGGAAAAAATATCAGCATCTTTATTATAAAAAGTTGAAAAATCACCATAAGCTTTAAATATAAAATAGAGGAATATAGGTCATACGCGTTTCGTTCCCACAGTGGAACTTCATCAGGGACCAAATAGCAATAATCTTACAACAATAAAAGCATATCTAACAAAGTAGCTATGTAGTCTATATATTCACACACACAATTAATAATAGTGTGGTGTGAATTTGTAATAGTGCTTGTTTCATATTAAGCCCATATTAAGCCAATGGTCTATATTTGTATATATTTTGGAAATTATGATTTATTTCCACTGCACTGTTTCACTTTGATAAACACTGCACTCCTTTTTTTCATGCAGGTTCTCTTTTACATACCTCATGCATACGTATATGCACTTTATCTATGACACTTTAGCACTTTATATTACACATGGCATTTTCTACTTCTTTAGCCAACACATGTAATCTTTCTACAGGACTCTTAACTTAAGTCTTGTATCTAGTTTAGTCACGCAGGGTTACATTATGCACTTTTTACTTACTCCTCACTATAAGGTTACACTGATATAATAATCATCTCTGTGGGTTAACAGTATTCTATGACAGTACACTTTACTGGATGTCTCGATCTCTACATATCCTATTTTTATGCACTGTATCCCCTTTGTGTATTGCCATCACCATGGTGTTCTCGGCATTAGCGCTTTGCTAGGACAAGGGGGGTCAAGCGTTTTTACACTCCTTCCGGGTAAGGCACGTACACACATGCGCACATATTCCAGGAGGATGCTTATTGTCAGACACGGATCACCTGTCGTGAGTTAAACTTTTTTCTTATGGGCTATATAACACAGCATTTCATGTTAGTATTGTATCGTTTGTTGATCCTGAGGAAAGCCCCGGACGTGGGCTGAAACGTCGGTTTTATGGAATAACACCAAATAAGAATAAACTTTTTTTTAATGCTTAAATACCGTGAGTGCAAGCCCCTTCTTCTATTATTATATACATATGTGTATATATATATATATATATATATATATATATATATATACACATACATATATATATATATATATATATATGTATGTATATATATATATATATATATATATATATATATATATATATATATACGTATATAAACAAAAAGAGAAGCCTTGCACTCCTACTTACAATTTTAGTGACCCGGTGCTCGATTGCACTATTCAATATTAGTAAACGATAATCAGCACTCCCAGGTATTTGTAGAAAAACTTCTATTTATTCCAAATGTCAACGTTTCAGTTCCTCTAGGGAACTTTCATCAGGACAGCAAGCAACAAACAAATGATGCAGAAACTGTGTTTAAATAAGAACAACAATCAAAATAAACTTACAGATCAGCTGTGTATGGAGGCCGGCCATTCCAATTACCACACTACCGGGCTGACACCATCTGCAGTCAATGTTTCATTAAGCATTGCTTACTTCCGTGTATACACTGGTTGCCAAGGTGAGTCTGACGCCAAGCGCCAGGCTTCCACTCATTGGCTTATTCTCCCAGCGATAGCGTTACGTGTAACACCGGTGGTTCAAGCGCATGCGTGTGAAGCAAAGGACTTCGATATAGTGTCAACTACCCGATGTGGATTTGAAATATATCCATTTCCCACACCAAATACTTGATAATATTATACCTCAATGCAGCAGGGATACACACCTATCCTGCATGCCATACCTGGTCATTCCGATCACCGAACTTACGGGTCAACACCACCTAAGGTCAAAGTCTCGTCGAGCGCTGTATACTTCCGTATGCGGGCTGGTTGCCAAGGTGATATTGACGCTGCGCGCCTAACTTTCCCCCATTGGCTCATTCTCCAAGCACCTGCATTATCTGTAACCACGGAGATTCAAGCGCATGCGTATGAGACAGACCTCCGATTTAGTGTTAATTCCCGGAACGGGTTTGAAATTTGGCCAGATACCACATCAAATATTTGATGACATCATGTAAATACACGGATATATAACCATCCTCCCTTTCCATCACCATTTCCTCTATATTCAAAACAAACCCCCTTCCCTAACTATGTGTTGTCAAAATTACATGTATGAAATAGATTAATTGTCTATTTCTGCGGACTGTAAATAGAAAAACTTGAACAACAATATATCTGATGTGTGCCTTATAACCTGACCTCAAATGGTCAGGATCAATAATCTCAGTGATCCAAAAGGTACTAAGAACTAAGTGCAGTAAAGTATAATCAAGCCCACCAATAATTGAGTTCTATTGGACGTGTAATGTAAGACCACTAATTTCCAGTGTCTCTTGCATTCTATGAAATGTACAAAAAGGTGGGTAAATGTGAAAAAACAAAAATCAATACCAAAAGTGCTAGTGCTATAATGTTCAAAACTATATACATATAGCCTGTGGCCAGTGCCATGCCCACATCTATCACAACATGTGATAATTCAATTTACTGGAGAATGTCGGTATTGACAATAATCTCCATTTCTATCAAATAAAAAATTCAACTGTGATCCTAAATTAGGAAGGAGGATACGGGGGAAGAGTCCAGGCAATGGTATACCCTATTTAACTGATGCATAAATCAGCATCTGTATTTTAGTCTATCATGCAAAAAGATGTATCAATGTGTTCTAAACTAGAAATAGTTAAAACCATAATCAAATATACAATAATGATGAAAATTTAAAAGGTCCAGCACTAGGACTAAAGAGTAATATTAGAAAAGAAATTCATACAAAGTCCTCCTATTAGGACCCATATGTTTAAAGAAAAGAGATATACGATAATTTTTCATTGAGTCCATCGGGAGCAAGAGTTCCCAATTTTTTGATCCACCACGTCTCTTTCTGTAGCAGTTTTTCCTGTCTGTTGCCTCCTCTTCTTGAAGGAGGGAGATGGTCAATCGCTACACATTTCAGTGCTGCTAAGGGATGACCCTTATCCAAAAAGTGGCGTGCCACTGGTTTGTCCGACTTTTTATCCCTATAGGCAAGGCGAATGCTCGACCTGTGGCCCCTTATACGTTCACATAGGGCAGTTTCTGTCTTGCCCACATAGTTCAGTCCACATGGGCATGATAATTTGTATATTACGAAGTCTGTTCGGCAACTTATCCTATGTTGAATCTTGAATACCTGGCCCGTGTGTGGATGATTGAAGCTCTTACATGGAATGAGGTGTCCACATGTGACGCACCCCAAGCATCTCACGCATCCGTTATTAATGGTATTCTTATTGGTAGGCATGCAACTTTGAATCGGGTCCGTGTGGACCAGCAGATTTCTCAGGCTCCTGCTGTTTTTGTAAGAAAACATTGGTTTCTTACGGAAGCTGTCCGGGAGGCTAGGGTCCTTTTCCATAATATGCCAATTCTTGGTCACTGTTTGGCAAACTCTAGTGGTGGAAGTGTTGTATGTCATCGGGAAAGGGATCCTTGATTTACTGTCACTTGGTTGCTTCGCTTTCTCTGTTGTGTGGTCCCTCACTCTCTTAAGCGCTCTATCCAAAATTTTCCGTGTATAGCCTCTAATTAAAAATTTGTTGTACATTTGTTGTAACTGTACTTCGCGCTGGGCAACCCTAGAGTTATTCCTGATAACTCTCAGAAATTGTGAATAAGGCAAAGAGTCCCTCACATGTTTGGGATGCGCACTCTCGTAATGAAGTAAGGTGTTTCGGTCCGTGGGTTTAGTGTATAATTGATATTCTATTACTCCTTGGTCGAGTATAATCTCTAGATCAAGGTATTGTATTTTCTCACTGCTGATATTTGATGTAACTCTAATTGGTGATTCCAACCCATTAATGTTTTCAACAAATTTTGTTGCATCCTCAGGACCACCCTTCCATAGGATTAAAATATCATCTATGTATCGAAAATACTTGAGAATGTGTCCTGAATATTTTGTGAGGATGTGCTCCCTCTCATACTGGTACATATATGAGTTAGCGTACATGGGGGCCATAGCCGCCCCCATGGACGTCCCCGCTTTTTGTAGATACCACTTAGTTTCGAATCTAAAATAGTTATTTTCCAAAGCCAGGGCTAGCAGATCCAACGTGAACTCTATAGGGGGACCTCGATAGTGTTCAGTCTCACATAGTAGTTCTCTCATAGCCTCAATGCCCCCATCATGGGGTATCACTGTGTACAAGCTGGAGACATCAAGAGTGATTAGAGTGATTTGTTCATCAACAGATTTTATCTTTTTAAGCTCTTCTATCAATTGTGCCGTGTCTCTTATGCATGTAGGAATTGCATAGACCGGTGATTTAAATAAAAAGTCCAGGTATTTAGCGATAGGCTCTAAAATTCCATCCACTGCCGATACAATCGGTCTTCCGGGAGGCTTAGAGGAATGCTTATGGATTTTCGGAAGAGTGTAGATGACAGGTATCCGGGGATTTCTTTTCTCCAGAAACTGTGATAGTTGTATATCGATGAATCCTGCCGTCAATCCAAATTTCAGAGTTTCATGAATTTTCTGTGCTATCTCTTTCGTAGGGTCACCTTTAAGGACTTGATAGGTGTTTGTGTCTTCTAGCTGTCTGTATATCTCCAGAGCATAATCCTTGTAGTTTTGTATCACAATTCCCCCTCCTTTATCCGCCGGTCGAATTATGATAGAGGCATCTTGAGATAGTTGTCGGATAATCCCTCTCTGTTTCATTGAGAGGTTAGAGTGTGTTGGACGCTGATTGACTACTATTTCCTCCGTTTCAGTTTTCATTAATGTAAAAAAAGTTTTGATGGTAGGATGCCAAACAGGTGGATCAAATTTACTCGCAATTTTAAATCTGTGCATGGTACCCTGCTCTTGTTCCAATGGTTGATCTTCTTGTGACTTATGAAAAAAATCTTTTAATCTTAAATTTCTACCAAATTTGAAAAGTTCCACATCCCATAGAAACTGGTTAGGTAATGTGGTGGGGATGTAGGAGAGACCCTTATTCAGGATATCAATTTCTTCCCTTGACAGCTCCCTATCCGACAAGTTAAAGACCGGAATTACTTCCGGAGGGGTGGTTTGTCCCTGAGTCCAGTGGGGATGCCCCCTCTGGCCCCTCCGTGTGACATGTCTCTTTCGTTTCTCAACGTACTCCTGGTGATTTTGCGTGGAGGAGATGTCGTTTCTGTTTGGTCGCTTATCCCTAAAAAAGTGACCGACTTTTGCGATGAAGATCCCTCATTCTCTGAGGCTGACTCTCCCGAGGTGACATCTATGGTGGAGACGTTAGGTTTGATGATTCTTTTACGGAAGCGTCTAGGTCTCTGTCTTTGATCCCCCATCAACCATCTATATACTTGATTCTCACTATAGTCCATTCTAACCCTCTCCATCTTTTGCCGTTTAAACTTTACTAGTTGGTTTTTGTATTTTAGAATATCCTCATTTAATTTAAGTTGTTGACCAATTCCCTCTTGTGAGTTGAGGAGCACAGCATGCTCGCTTTCTATCTGTTGTATCTTAATTCGGACATCTTGTAAATCCTCCTTAACATCCTGGATTATGACCAACATCAGATCCAAGGAACATTTATTAAGGACAGATGTCCAGTTTCTTCTCACTTTAGGTTTCATTCTTCCAATAGTAGGTACATTCTGTATTCTGAACCCCCTCGGGATTTGTTTGGCCTTGTGATAGTCTGATAAAAACAGGCCATGAAGGTCCAAGTCAACTTCTCTCTTTTTTAATTTTAGTAATTTAAAGTAAACATCTTTGATGGTAATTGTAGTGGGAAGCTCCAAACTAGAGGTGTCCCATAAAATATTTTGGGCTTGTTCATCTGTAAATTGTAATGTCTCCATTTGAGACGAATCCTCACCTGTAGTGTCCCCATAACTTTCCATCTTGATGTTGCAAGTAAGGAGGGATGATATTCTACCAATTCGGCAAGCGGAGAGGTGTTAGGGAGATCCAAGATCTATGTAGCGGATTTTCCAAAAAAATATTTAAATAAGACTTAACTTTTATTGAATTATAAAGTTTTTCTACAAATACCTGGGAGTGCTGATTATCGTTTACTAATATATACGTATATATATATAGAAAAAGAGGAAAAATTATTGCACTCACGCTATAATCCACCTTGTGTGCTGGTTGCTAAGCCAGGGCTTGGTTATCCAAATATCCAACGAGGTAGCAGCACTCACAGGTTGTAAAAATTCTAATCTTTATTAATTCATATTAAAAACACGATCAACGTTTCAGTCCACTAAACGGGACTTTCTTTAGTGGACTGAAACGATTAGAATTTTTACAACCCGTGAGTGCTGCTACCTCGTTGTCTATATATATATATATATATATATATATACATATATACTTTTTTGAAATTCTTTTTATTTATATATAGGTATATATATAGTGAAATATACATATATATTTATGTGTATATATATATATATATATATATATATATATATTTACATATATATATATATTATTTCGCTCAAAGTGTATTTTGATACATATGTATATATGTTTATAATAATAGAAGAAGGGGAAATAATTTCCCCCCCAAGTAAGTGGGTTAATCTCACAAGAGCAGACATTAGGCTGTTAGAGTAGGACCTGCCAAAGATGGGGTACATTGACATTGTGGCAGGCTTATGCAATGTATGATCATATATAATGTAACTAAATCCCCATTATTTTTGCCTAGATTAGGTGTTTTTTAAAAAAAAACTAATAAAATCTGTCAACATTGAAGTTACTGTTTAGTGGATAGGTGAGTGCGCTGAAACTTGTGTATTATATATTATATGTATTATATATATATATATATATATATATATATATATATATATATATATAGGAAACATGGGGGGATGGTTGCACTCACCTAAACATGCTTAAATGGGGTGCTGCTGGGGGCCATATTATACAATAAATACACAAGATCCAGCGCACTCTCCTATCTACTAAACAGCAACTTCAATGTTGACAGATTTTATTAGTTTGTAAAAGTTTTTTTTAAAAACACCTAATCTAGGCAAAAAAATGGGGATTTAGTTACATTATATGATCATACATTGCATAAGCCTGCCACAACGTCAATGTACCCCATCTTTGGCAGGTCCTACTCTCACAGTCTAATGTCTGCTCTTATGAGATTATTATATATTATATGTATTATATATATATATATATATATATATATATATATATTTTAAGTATTTATTTTTAATTATTTTTTATTTTTATGATGTTTAAACTTTATTTAAATTTATTACAGGCAGCAGGGGGACTACCTGTCATTCCATGCACTCCCCCTGCTGGCACTGCTATGGACTGCTATTCCATCCATGCGATCGTGAGGTCCTCGCAAGGACCTCGCGATCACATGGCCCAGGAGGGCCGGATCGGCAGCAGGGGGATATCCGGCGAGCAGGTAAGTGCACAGGACGGCGTGGATGTGCTATGCCGCCCGCTGGTGTTTAGAGCCGGGTCCTCTAAGACAACATAGCACGCCCGCCGTCCTTAAGGGGTTAAGCAAGTAACTTGTCATAGGAGTGCTATATATTTGTTTTTTCTTTCAGTTTTCCTTTCTTCACTTCCGGTATTTTAATGATTATATGTCCCCCTTTATTTATACTTAATATCATTTTTTCCTTGTTCCAGATTTCAATATCTGTGTGCATTCATGTTATTCTCCTCAGTTCACGATGTCTGCAGTTTGCCCTTCTGCTGGATTCTTTTGATTAATGAATTACAGCTAAATTACCTTGTCAATGGAAAAGGAGTCTTGTTTAAACTATGCTTTGCCAAGATAGTCCCTACTTCCTATGTATAAAAAGAAAATTAATGTGAATAAGGGTAAAAGAGAACAATAATTGATTTTATTTACCTAAATGACAGTAGTGCCTCTGGGGCATGGTTTGGCCAGTGCAGTGCATGGGCATGTAGCCTTTCAGCCCGAAACAAGACTATTAGAGCATTCACACCTTTGTTTTTGAATTTGTTGTTGACAATGACAAAGCATCTGTATTTAAACGTGAAAAAAGTTCAGCATTTCTCTAGGATTTATATGAAGGCTCCACTCTCTTCTCTCCAGTGCAAAGATTATTTTTGACATGTATTTATTATATCTTCTATTTTGTTTGGAATATGCCATGTATGCACTATTTCTTATAAATTGGCACAGTAAGGACTGTGGTAAATGGTTGTCATTCAGCACCCTAAATTTGAGCCCTGTCTTGTTGGCTCACTATAGCACAACAAAAAAAGATGAAGCATTGGGACAAATTGGAAATATTCTGCTGTTTTACAGCTCAAACTAACGTAGCGAGACCTTGAACTTCTACAACCAGGCCCAAGATGGCAGAGAAGATGCAAGAGTGACTCAGTTCAACCCTCTGGTAATGGAGGATCTGCCTATTACCAAACTGCCAATCTGCAGGCCTAACTGTGTGGCTTCTTCAAAGTGATGGTCCCTGAAATAACCACTGATATGTTTGTTCTACACAAAGCGTGGCAAAGCCAAGATTTCTGACCTAGTGACATGGTAACATGTTATTTCCATGTTAGATTGAGCAGGGCATGTGAAGACCAACCTTGATAATTAGAAAGAGAGGTCACCATATTTGATGATTTGTCTGCACAAACCCTACATCTCCACAAAGCATTCAAAGAACTGAGAGGCCCTCAGGAAACTCCATACACTATATCACTTGGACTGGGACTACTCAAAAAGGTGAGGGCTCCACAGGAATGGCATGCTGATCCAAATTTTATCAGTGTACAAAGGAGTCGAAATCCTACATTTCTGGAGCATGTTACCAGGATCCCCACAGAGAAGCTCTTTTGCACCCCTAGGACTCTTCTTAGTTAAGTATTATGCAATACCTTCCCCCACTGTGCCTGCTATAGGTACTGTGCCCTATATATGATTAGTTTTGGTTCTTTACTTACATTATTGGTTTTTGTTGGGTCAGTTGGCCTTAACATTGCCCTCCATTCCCTGTTCCTGGTCATGCCCTGTCCCAAATGTGTGAGATGCAGCCTTTTGCATCGGACTGTCCAGACCTTATTATTGTATATTCACCAGTACCCTCTAGGCTTGGTCTCTTAAAAAGTGACTGCATTTAAAAATGTATTGTGGATTGGTATACTCTTTCCAACTCATCACTCAATATTGTAGAATGAACGTTATGAGGCACGTTCAACCCAGGGATTTTTTTGTTGAGAATGATGCCAGACGAGTGTATTATTAATTATTTAAATCTAGCCAAAGTAGTATATGCTTTGGAAAACTTTACGAGATGCAGAGACCAGAGAGGCAAACAAGTTCAAACAAGAATTAGGGACAAATAAGTCCAAACAAGAATCCCTTATATCATGTCCTTTGAGGGTGGAAGAAGATGGTTTCAACGGATATATGTAACAAGCTCGCAAACTACTATGCTAAATTGTACAATCTCAAGCTGAACCAGTACACCACCTTACCTACATAAGTGTCACGTCCTGTGCCATTCTGCGCAGATGTCTGGCCTTGGCTCCTGATATCAAGTACTCTTTTTAGAATTCTTGTTTAGTTTTTCTTGGTTTTTCTGGTTTTCTATTCTATGTCTGGTTTTCTGGGTACATTCCTTTATTCAGTTCCTGGAATTCCCAGTCTCCTGGATTCCTTTAAATGTTTGATTTTTGTTGCCACACCCGTGCATTAGCCATTTACCTTTTTGTTTCAGAGTGTTTCCTGCTTGCAGTGGGTTTGTTTCCTCTGCAACTTTATTTGCTGGTAAGTACTTTGTGTGTTTTATTGTTGTATATTTAGTTATGCATACCTAGGCAGTTAGGACCCACCGTAATTGGAGTACTTTGGCGCAGTGGTGGGCTGCACACATCTTGGCCATTTATGTATGTCTAAATCTCCAATGTTTATTGCATATATAGTACTTAGTTATGTCTCCACTTGTTTTGCCTTGTATCTCTTGTCTTGTTTTATTTTGTCTTGTATTCTCAGTTTATGTACAGTCCTATCCTGTCCTGCCCTGTCCATGTCCTGTTCATATTTCCCATATGTAATGTGTACATGTTCTGGGTTCTGCTTTTTGTCCTGCTCCAGTTCTAGGTTCTTCTAGTCTTGTCTTGTTATCTTGTTTGGTGCCTTTGCTAGTCTTACCTTGTTTCTAGTACTGGATACATATATGCTTTATATCAGTTCCTGGCATCCGCTAAGCTGTGGTATGTGGCTCTGGTATGTGGCCACACAAACCCAGATGCTCAACACCAGGGGGCGTGTGGTTACCCTGCTCCAGACCCTGATTGTCCATTTCCACGCTAATACTCCTATCATCATCATCTTCATCAGGTATACAGGGTTCCCGATCTTTGGACCGCCACCCTTGACAATAAGAGACAGTAGACCAATATTTGAGCGCTATTGGACTTCGACCCTTACACTCCAACACATATATAGACCCTGTCCGCGCCTGTTTAGTTGGAAGTGTTGTTAACAATCAAGCAGTTGCCCTAGCGCTGATGGTTACTTGACTGCTTATTATTAAAAAATGTATGTGTACTTGTGACGAAAGTAGCCTCATCACTGGCTTTTGGAGGGGCCTGTATGCCAGCCTCCTACCCTGTGATTATGGCCCTGTGACAAACTGAACCTCATCAAGGGTTCTTGGAGGGGCCTGCTGGCCAGCCTCTTGCCTCAGGACTAGAAAAAAGGAATAAGACTTCCTGGAAATTCCTGAACCCCTTAACTGATCTGGGTGATTTTTGGATATGTTGGTCACCCAGATCAGGGCTATCGGGGATGTAATATTTGTAACGTTTTTTTTACATTTTTTTAAAGTATGTTTTTTCTGTGCTTGGAGACAATTGGATTAGATTAGTACAGTTCCTGATTCAATTATCTCCAAGGCAGAGGGGAGGGATTGTGTGTTTGTATATGGGAGTGTCATGCATTTAACCATTGTTGTTATTGGTCTTTGACTCATACTATAAACGAAATGTAACCAAAGTTCAGGCAATGTGTTTGGGTTGGGGGAATGTACAGAGTCACTACTCAGAGAATCATTCAACTTTGACTGGAAATCTGTTTCCCTGACTTTTCTGGGATACCAAATATCAAATTGTAAATTTCTCCACAATTATTAAAAACTCCATGGGGAATACATTATTATACTCAAACAATGAGAGGGAAGTACATTTCCTGGTTAAACAAAAAATCTTTATATTATCTAAATTACAGTAGTTTTATAGAACATTGCAGCTTCCTCTTCCAACACCCTTTCTACACCTCTTTCTACACCTCTTCCTCTTCCAACACCCTTTTTGACCAGATTTATATGGCGAAACAGGAAAACAACAGTAGCCACTAAATTACTGAAAAGACTAGTGAACAAGAGTTGCCTAGCAGTGCTGAACATTAAAGCTTATTATTGTGCAGCTTTTCTGGATAATGTAATATTAATGCACCCGCATAACCACCAGCCTCAGTGGATGCATATATAGTCTTACTGGTCTGTCCACCAGGGGTTTCACCACCTGTTTTAGACCCATGGTTCTGCTAATGCTTCCAACTACAATAATGTCCTTGAAAATATGGGATGATACTAGAGGTTCTCTATATAATTATTCCCCCACATGCCTAGTAACTCCATTTCTCTCAATCTCTCTGGGGCACTCTACCCTTAACTATAAACATTGTCTAGAAAAGGATATTAGCCATTTATGTCAAATATACAAGAATGTTGCCTAAGACCCCATTCAGACTTGAAAGCCTCTTTAAGTTTACCTTCCTCCTTTTTATTCTCATATTTACAAGTCTTCCTTGCCAAAATGTCAAAATGTGAACAAAGTTAAGTCTTTACAGGTGAGAATTCATTGAAGATATCCCCTGGAAGATGGCTTAAAATATTTAAAGCATATAAAGGCCCTACCTTCTGAACAACTCACCTAGAAGTCTTTAGTTTAGAAAAATGTTGCCTCAGAGGGATATGATAACATTATACAAATATATCCAGGGCCAATACAAATCATTGTGTGGAAATATATTCACAAACCAGACTTTACACAGGACACAAGGTCATCCGTTTAGATTGGAAGAAAGAAGATTTAGGCTAAGGTAAGGAAAAGGTTATTTTTACTGTAAGAACAATAAGGATGTGGAATTCTCAGCCTGAAGAAGTGGTGTTATCAGAGTCCGTACAGATGTTTAAACAGCAACTTGATGCATGCTTGCAAAAACAGAATATTCAATGATAACATTTTCAATTGTAGGATAATAGTTTCTTGATCCAAGGATAATTCTGACTGCCATTCTAGGGTCAAGAGGGTATTTCTTTACTAGTTTTTTGGAAATTGGAAGTGCTTCAAACTGAGGTTTTTTGCCTTCTTTTGGATCAACAGCAAAAAATAAATGTGAGGAAGGCTGAACTTGATGGGCACATGTCTCTTTTCAGCCTATGTAACTATGTAATGAGAGAAATATTATATAAATGGTACCCAGTCCCAAAATGATTAACCCACATGATACCCTCTTGCTCAGATAAATGCTGGGGATGTCATATATATACACTGGAAAAACGTATAAACACCTTTGTTTTTGCCCCCATTTTTCATGAGTTGAACTCAAAGATCTAATACTTTTTCTATGTACACAAAAGGCCTATTTTTCTCAAATATTGTTCATAAATCTGTCTAAATCTGTGTTAGTGAGCACTTTGCTGAGATAATCAATTCACTTTGCAGGTGTGGCATATCAAGATGCTGATTAGACAGCATGATTATTGCAAAGGTGTGCCTTAGGCTGGGCACAATAAAATGCCACTCTAAAATGTGCAGTTTTACTGTATAGGAAGGGTCCAGGGAGTCCAGGGAGGTCCGGGGGTGGGGGGTGTCTGAAAACTAGCCCGTATCTGGTGTGACCACCATTTGCCTCACGCACTGCAAAACATCTCCTAAACATCTGATAAAACACTGCTCCTATCTAAAGCATAAAATTACAGACAAAGGAAATACATTGATGGCCGAATTAAAAAAAGTAGAAGATCAACACAAATTACAATCAACTGTCACAAGTAGGGTTCTACTCCAGAGCTTAGAATAGAAGTTGAAACTCAACAAGTCCAACACGTGGAAAGGGTGTTAAGGAAACTAAAATGTGACTCCTAAAGACAGAGGAATAGAGCAGGTAGACTCCTGACCTCATAACTAAAACATAAGGCCTACCAGACCAAAATAAACTATATATTACAGATACTAAGATTAAAACTGACTAATCCTAAAATTATTGTTGATGAGTTTGCTTTGTTTTATGAAACTCTCTGTAATTTGGACTTGGATCCAGTTCAGCACAAGCCAGCAAGAATGGAAATATCTGACTTCCTAGACGGTGTGGAGTTGCCTCAGTTGTCTAGTGAGCAGGCAGAGTACCTTGATAGGCCCTTTACGATCGGTGAAATATCCCAGGTACTGAAAGATACTCAGAAACATAAAACGCCAGGACCAGACGGTTTTTACACCTACTATTATGTCAAATTTGAAGTTATTTTAATACCTCACTTGACTGCACTTTTTATACACATTCTGGAGTCAGGTTATCTACCATCAGAAATGTTGCAGTCAACTATTATTACACTCCTCAAACTGGGAAACCCCCCCCCCCACAATATGTGCAAATTATCGCCCAATCTCATTGTTAAATGCTGACACAAAATTATTTGCCAAAGCACTGACCAATAGAATAAGACCCCTCCTGTCTACTCTTGTATCTCCTGAACAGGCAGGGTTTGTCCCAGGGCGACAGGTAAAGGACAACACCCGACGTGCATTGAATCTTTTTGAACTAATGACGTCTAACAAGTTGCCTGGCCTTGCTCTTGCTTTAGACAAAAAGTAGGCTTTTGACCATCTCCACTGGATGCTATATGATTGTGGACTTACAAAAATATAATTTCCCATGCAAATGTTTGCATAGGTTATTGTCGTTATAGTCTGTGCCATCAGCTGTCACCCTTGATCTTTATTTTAGCACTAGAATCTCTGATTTATCAGATTAAACATGATCGGGACATGGAGGGAGTACCTACACCAATAGGTAACCAAAAAATAGCTGTATTTGTGGATGATATCCTTCTATTTCTCACTTGCCGGCAATCCTCCCTCAAGCCCGTAGTATCGCTTCTTGAATCATATGGCAAAGTGTATTTTTATAAAAAAAAACACGGCTAAGACTCAGGTGCTTCCTGTGAATCTTCACCATCACCATCACCAACTAAATTAATTAAAGGCTTTACATGATTTTGAATAGAGGAAAAACACCATAGCTTACTTAGGAACACATTTGTCAACTTCAAAACATATTATTTTGAAGCAAAATCATTGCAAATTGCAGACTGAAATAACCCAAACACTGGAGGGCTTGTATGGGTCCAGTACTTCGTGGCTAGTCTTCATCAATGCATTGAAAATGCATGTTTTGCTGCAAATATTGTTTATATTTCAAACCCTCCCGATCGAAATTCCTAAGGCGTACATAGTGAAATTTCAGCAGATGCTAAATGAACATATATGGAAAGGCAAACCTCCGAGGGTTTCCCTGACAAGTACCTGTATTGCATTGAAGGAAGGTGGTGTTGGTGTTCTGAATGTTGCAAAGTATTATGTGGCCTCTATCCTGGCTCAGATTGCCAGGGTAAGCTCTACAACCGCACCCCATTTATGCATGTTCAGGTGAGTGCAGCCTCCCGGTTTCATAAATCAATATATATATATATATATATATATATATATATATATATATATATATATATTTGAGAGTCTAGCCAACTCCTTGGTTTTGCACCACTCCCTATCATAGGTGCCTCATCCTAAGACCCTATTTAGCCTTGTACTGCAGAGAGCCTCAGATGGAATTTTTTCCCAAGTAAGTGGGTTAATCTCATAAGAGCAGACATTACACTGTTAGAGTAGGACCTGCCAAAGATGGGGTACATTGACGTTGTGGCAGGCTTATGCAATGTATGATCATATAATGTAACTAAACCCCCATTATTTTTGCCTAGATTAGGTGTTTTAAAAAAAAACCGAATACAATCTGTCAAAATTTAAGTTGCTGTTTTGTGGATAAGTGAGTGCACTGGATCTTGTGTATTAACAATAAGCAATGGAGTTTTAGGCTGTACCCGTGTCTTGCACAAATCAAGACTTTGAGCCTTCCACACATTTGTCTGTGATTGTTTGTCCTTGTACATTTGTTGTGTTTCAGGTAACATGCTCCTATTTTATGAAAACGTTAACATGCTGTAGCACTATAATTTACATTTGCTGTGATACAGAACATTTTCATAAAGAATCACGTACTAATTTGTATTTTGTGATATATGCTGGAAAGCCAAAGCATCATCTTTTTAAAATAATTCTTTATTTCTCATTTTCTGAAATATAATAGTAACCAATGTGGCAAATATATTCAATTCTAAAGCAGTGGGATTCCAGCATCTCCAAATGATTATAATTGTTCTTGAAGTAGTGAAAAAGCAAAACTCAAGTAAATGAAATAGATACGGATGAATTAAAGGATACATAAATATAGCAGGGCCAAGTCACGAAGGAGGAGGTAGAAAGAAAAAAAAAAAACGAGAAAATTAGGAAAATAGATGACCATCAGAAAATGTGTGTCAATAATTCAACAGAGTTCCAGTAAAAGATAGCTGCCAAATCATATGAAAGGACTTTGCATGTCGTGAAGCAGTATTGAAGAAAGATCCATTGCTATGACCTGTTTGTTGAATAAATAGTCAGTGAGATAATGCGCATGTTATGTCTATGCTGGTCTAGTAATCTATCTATTTTGGATAATATAAAATGAGTCTTATATTAGCAAAGAATATAATGTTGCTTCTAGTCTTTGTAGTGCACAGATGCAAGAATAGAAATTAACATTAAATCTCAAATTTCCTGGCCATATCCAGGGCAGCACAACAATGGGTAGCTCCTCCTTATCCCTAATTAGACAAGAACTAATTAAATAAAAGGTATAAGAACCACCTTGTTGTGGTTTAAATTCAGCAGACAGCAATGTTTTCTCTCAGGTATGAAGACAAGGAATGGACACAGCAGAAATACAAGCTTGGAGGGCAGTACTCCATCACACAAGTGTATGACAAAATACTGCTCCTAAATTTAATGGGGAAAACACAGATCTTATAACAATTCTCCACACATCCAAAAGGGGTTGTCTTTACATAATACAGTCATGTCCTGTCAATTGCATATTCAAAGAACTTAAAGCACATTTGGCATTAGCTGGTCAAAAGGTGTTACTTGATTACACAAACACTTCCCAATAGTCACAAAGACAAGGTGTTAACAGGATATGCAGTGCAGGGGGGGGGGAAACAAGAAGATTTATACAAATCAGGATCAAAGGTTAGCTGTTATAATAGAGCATCCTGACATTACTTAATCAATTGTGTAGTGTGCCACAGGATAAGGGGAAAGGTGCTCATTATTCCATATCATTCCAATCTTTTATTCTGAAAGAATAACATATCAGTAAATTAATTAAATGTCTATTATAGCACTCAGGGAAGAAAAAAAACTTCAGAACCGTTATTTCTGAAGAAAATCTCCGGGGAGCCATGGCTATAATAAGACCGTCCCTCCCTCCTGGACGAATTAAGGTTTATTAAACAATTAGTTCAATTTTAGGGCTTGGTATAAATTCTTTGCAGATCCAATAAAATGATTGTCTGTTTCCCATGATGAAGAAGATAAGGCCTGCTTAGAGTGAAATATATTAATAACATATTTTACTATCACTGTTCTTTGGGATCAAATAATATTAATCAGCGCATAACCAAGTCCCATGGAAAGAAGAATAATTAGGGTGCTCCGAGCACTATTGTTCCTTCTGGATCAGTCTGAGGTTGATCATTCTTTGCTTGGAATATCCAGAGTGCTTGATGGGACATCTTTCTAATCAGCTTTCACGAATCCACATCTGGTTCTCCTTGGTCAGAACAGGTCTTCTGGTGATGGCAACAACGGTTGTTGAAGGACAGTATGGTGGATCAAAGGTTCCGGATTTGAAGAGGGATTTCCCCAAGACTTGGTCTCCAGGCCTGAAATGATGTGTGGTTGTACCTGAAGGATGAGGAAGATATAGAGACAAATCACCATAGATGCCATTCAATTCGTCTACAAGGTTCAATACATATAACACAACATTTAGGTCTCCGCTCACCATCGAAGCACCTTTGAACTTACACCATGAAGTTGGAAAAGGTCTCCCCATTAAAATTTCAAATGGTGAATAACCCGTAGATGAACTAGGGGTCATTCTGATTTCAGCTAAAACTGCTGGCAAATTGTCTGGCCAATTACGTGTGCTACCCAAGCCTCCTTTTGTCAATTTCTCCTTTATCGTTCTATTCATCATTTCTACTTGCCCTGATGACTGAGGGTGATGAGGTATATGAAATTTCCAATCTGTACTCGACATTTTACAAACCTGCTGTGTAACTGCTGAAGCGAAAGGAGTTCCTTTATCACTATTAATCCAAACTGGGCAGTCAAAATGTGTCTACAATGACAAGTAAATACTTGAGTCCACTTTTGCCGTTGTCATATGCATGAAGTTAATTTGTAAATGTAACATTTGGCCTTCCGCTGCAGGAAGGTAGTCGTGTTTACCAAACTGTGGTTTGGTAGTATTAACTCTTGCACATGTTAAGCACCTGGATAAAATATTGGTAGCTGTCTGATCTAACCTGTTAATTACAAATCGTTATTTTAGCATAGCCAATACCCCTCTTCGTCCGACATGTCCATAGCCATGGAACTGTCGGACGAGTAACACAGAAGAAGCTTGAGGGATCTAACTAAGGATCTAGGTAACTGTATGGCCCTCAATAATCCATCAATTAATTCAAAATGAGAAACAGTTCAACCATCAGCTGCAACAAAACCTCTAGCCTGCCAAATGACACCAAAATCATGAACCACTCCAAAGGCACATCTGGAATCAGTATAAATAGTCACATCTTGATCTTTAAAAGCAATTCAAACTTGTGTAAGAGCAATCAACTCCATCTGGGAACTAGTACACCATAACTCTTATAACCCTCATCCGATACTAAAACACTAACAACATGCTTATTCCCTGCACCAACATCCACAGACTTTTTAGTCACTTTCTCATCTTTCATACCAACATCAACACTTTCTGCAGTGCATCTCACCATTGCAGAAGGCCTCACAACCATCTGTCCAACATGCCTGTTCCTTCTACCAATTGCCATTAAAATTTCATCTGTATCAATATTCCAAAAAAATCTTTTTTTTTTTTTTTATCTAAACTGTGATATAATGGTACAACAGAAGGCACATAAGCAGGTGATGCTGCAGAAGCCTGAACATACTTTGTAGCCTGATCAGGAACAACCCATAACTGAGCACACTTTAACCATCCTGTAGCTGCATTATGCATATACTTCTTATCCCATTTTGGATCTCCACCTGGACCCCACTTTTTAAAACCTTTAATACACATACCTTTCAGCATTTGCAAATGAAAATCACTAAAAGATCCCTCTCTTGGCCATGGCTTACAAATCATTTTATCACAATTCTCTGACCATACAACTAAATTTGTACAAAATGGCTCAGCATAGTAATCTCCAATAGTTTCTTGAACAAACTGGCATGGAGTTTGGCCTAATCGAGGACCCTGAGACTTGACTTGAGGAGTACGTGACGCAGCACTATTAGGGACATCTTTAGATGATTTAAATTTTACAGAATTTTGTTGTGAATTTTTACCATTACTGGAGCCCATTTCCAACTTCACACAGATAACACTTTACAATATGTAACACTTTATATATGAACAATGCACACTTTTTAAACAATACAACTATACATGCAGCGCTGCAATAGTGACTAACTCTGGTCACTCAGTGGGACTGCTATACTCACTATATACAACTTACCGGTAAGATGGGACTCTAACCCATAAAATATCAATTTTTCTCTTATACCACTTAACATGGGACTCTAACCCATACTTAACATGGGACTCTAACCCAAACTTAATAACAACTTATTATGGGACTCTAACCCATAACATAAAGTATGCTGTAAAAAAACATAATATTTTGTAAAATATTATATTGCACAGCTACTTGGGGACTCAAACCCTTTTGACTCCTGAGAGTACAACAAAAACAAAAACAAAAACAAAAAACATTACTTTTCTGCAACCACAAAAAAATTGTTCAGAGAATCCAAACAAGGCAAAGAACACAAAAATAAAACAGAAGATGTTCTTACCCGATTTGGATTCTCTCTCCACTTCTGACACCATATTGTTGTGGTTTAAATTCAGCAGACAGCAATGTTTTCTCTCAGGTATGAAGACAAGGAATGGACACAGCAGAAATACAAGCTTGGAGGGCAGTACTCCATCACACAAGTGTATGACAAAATACTGCTCCTAAATTTAATGGGGAAAACACAGATCTTATAACAATTCTCCACACATCCAAAAGGGGTTGTCTTTACATAATACAGTCATGTCCTGTCAATTGCATATTCAAAGAACTTAAAGCACATTTGGCATTAGCTGGTCAAAAGGTGTTACTTGATTACACAAACACTTCCCAATAGTCACAAAGACAAGGTGTTAACAGGATATGCAGTGCAGGGGGGGAAACAAGAAGATTTATACAAATCAGGATCAAAGGTTAGCTGTTATAATAGAGCATCCTGACATTACTTAATCAATTGTGTAGTGTGACACAGGATAAGGGGAAAGGTGCTCATTATTCCATATCACACCTCCTATCCCCTCCTCCCTCAGCCATTGATGTTCCTGTCCTATCCCTATAGGACATGTTAGGTTTGGAACTAATGTATTTTCTTTTATGGCTTACCTGAGGATTATTTCCTCTGGCCCCTTGGGAGTTCAGCCTCTCTCCCCTGGGAAGTCTCCAGTACATGGCCCTGCGCAAAAGTGTCCCCCCTGGAAAACCCCCCTTAGTGACCGGGGGTTCTAAACGTGCAGTGACCCTAGTAGGCCTGCAAATGAGGGAGGATCGGGGGAGAAGAAGGATACACTGTGAACACCCCTGGATACCATCTGACATGTTGTCTCTTTTGGCTTTCTCACAGAAGTTCTCCGGTAAGGAGCTCCTGTTTCTATTTCGATCCCTTAATTCCCACTCAGGTATGCATGCACTGGCATTCTTGCCTTCTAGCGTGAGGTCCCCGGCATCCTTCTCACTAATGCGCATGCATGGGCATTTGGATGGTCACGCATGCACATCCGTTCATTTCCTCACAAACGCGCGGGCACGAGTAAGGCGTTAATGCCTGTTCGCTAGTGCGCTACTTTCCTGGTCCATGAGACCATAAATGACCTTATTAAAGAGGAATGGTCCAGATTGGACAGGAGATCCTCTGCAAAAGATACATTTGCTAGACCATTTGAGGCCAAGGACGCTGAAACATGGGACTTTGCCCCCAAGGTTGATGCGGCAGTGCTTAGACTGGCTAAACATACCACTTTACCAGTAGATGATGAGGGTGAATCTTTCCAAATCTTACGTAGCTTCTGGTACTGGGCTACATCCTGCTTTAGCTCTCACGTCAGTGACCAGAGCATTGAACGTATGGATGGAAGAATTGGAGGAGGATATTAAGAATGGCAGAAGCCGACCCCCATGTTGGATAGCCAGCTCTCCAGAAATATGGCCTTTTTAAACTCCCGCAGGCGAGCACTATGGCTCAGGTCATAGTCTGCTGATGCTTCTTCCAAAAGCAGTCTATGTTCCCTGCTATTCCATGGGGACATGTTATTCATCAGAAACCTGGATGACTGCATCAAAAGAGCCGCCAAAGGTAAAAAAAGCCTTTTTGCCTCAAGAACGCAGAACCAAGGGGCCCTTTCGAGATAGCAGATCTTATAAACCAGGAAGGGAGTATGATAGATTTCAATTCTGGAGAGTTGGTCAGTCTAGCTGTAGAGGAGGTAGGATCCTGTGGCACTTCCTCTTCCAAAAACGTCAGGAATTTATGATGGAATTATCTCCCAGTCAGAAGGAGTCGGAGCCCGTTTACTTCAGTTCCAAATGGCATGGGAGGAATCCACAAGCGACATTTGGGTTCTCGATATCATCTGGAGAGGATATTTTCTGGAATTTTACAAGAAACCCCACTTGAGATCCTTTCAAGTCATAAAATGGGCAGAAAGAAGACACCTAGAAATGAACTCCCTTCATGACTTAATTTCCTCATTACAAACAGAACGAGTTATAATGAGGGTCCCGGCAATCCTCAGGAGGGTGGAGACCCGTTCTAGACCTACACAAACTGAACCAACACTTACACGTCCGCAGATTCAAGATGGAATCTTGCAATCTATCATCAAAACAGTTTTCTCCAATCAATGGATGATGTTGGATGCCTATTTCCATATCCCCATTGCTCAGAAGCATCAGAAATACATGAGGTTCACAATCGAAGAGAGTCATTTCCAATTCAGAGCATTACCCTTCGGACTCAGCACAGCCCTGAGGACTTTCACGAAAGTACTGGTGGTTCTCATTGCGGAACTAAGAAAACAGGGCATTTCTATCCATTGTCTGGACAACATACTGATTTTGGGAGACGACAAAGAGATATTATCCTCTCATGCCATCATCAGCCTTCTGTTCTTACAACATCACGGCTGGAAGATCAATGTCAAGAAGAGCCATCTTTGTCCAAGTTAGTCTATGACATATCTGGGAGCTCGCTTCGATACATTGGCAGGAACCTTTTAGCTCTCCCTGGAGAGAATTTTGAGACTCAGGAAGCAGGTAGTAGAAATATTAGCATCCGGAGTTACCTCGGCAAAGAAAGCTATGAGTCTGCTTGGATCCATGTCTTCCACAATAGGTCTAACCAGGTGGACGCAGTGGAGAATGAGGTAATTCCAAGCAAATCTCCTACTCCAATTTTCTTTAAAGAACCTACTCCAACCCATCAGGATTCCGTTATCGGTATGGAATTCCCTGATTTTTGTGGCTAGACAGGAAATGCCTAAGCAAAGACTTCCCTCTGGGGGAAATCTCATGGGTAGTGGTGATGATAGATGCCAGCCAATGCAGTTGGGGAGCTCATTGTCTTCACAACTTCGCACAAGAAGAATGGGAATTTCCATCAAGCAACATGCATTCCAATCTGCTGGAACTCTAAGTGGTTCTCAAGGCCCTGAGACACTTTTCTTCATAACTTCAACACCAATGGGTGAAGATAAGGATGGACAATGCAACAGTAGTGTCCTATATCAACCATTAGGATGGTACCATGAGCCGCAGAATGATGGAAATTATGCAACGCCTGATGTTATGGGTGCAAAGGCACCTGGCTGGCTTCACAGCAATTCACCTGCCAGGGAAGTGGAACCAGATTGCAGATTTCCTCAGCAGGTCCAGGATAGACCCAAGAGAGTGATGCCTATCAGACAATATTTTCCGAACAATAGTGAAGAAATGGGGCCTTCCTCAAGTAGTGGGGCCTTCCTCAGAAAAACAGGAAGGTGGCAGAGTTCTTTACAAAGGACAATGACCCTCTAGCCCTAGGGAGAGACACTCTAGCCAGCCCTTGGCAATTCAGCAGGGTGTATGCGTTTCCTCCTTTACACTGATTTTTACCATCCGAGAAGAATGAGAATGGAACCAGTGTCTCTCATCTTGGTAGCACCCTTTTGGCCTCACAGACCCTGGTTCCCTCTCCTGCAAAACCTTTGTGTGGAACCTACATTGCAGCTTCCGAAGGTCCCAGACCTCCTGTATCTGTATTTCCTGTTCTCCATCCCAATCCATCCTCCCTCAATCTGATGGCATGGGGATTGAAAGGGAAGGGCTGACAAATAAAGGCTTCTCTCAAGCAGTGGTGCACACTATGCTCAAAGCAAGGAAATGTTCCACTTCTGCCACATTCTATAGAGTATGGGACATTTTTTCCACCTGGGCTATTTCTAGAACCATTGACGTCTTGGAATTTCTACAATCCGGCCTCGAAAAAGGCTTAAGTTATAACACCTTGAAGGTTCATGTTTCGGCCCTATCAGCCTTAATCAACCAGAAATGGGCCTTAGACTCAGACGTAGCTAGATTCCTCAAGGCGGTCCTGAAAATCAAGCCTCCAATTAAGCCGTTTGCTCCACCTTGGAACTTACCTCTGGTTCTTAGAGCATTGAAGTCTCATCCCTTTGAACCTTTGGGATTGATTTCTCTCCACTTTCTCTCCATCAAGACTGCCTTATTGGTAGCCTTGGCTTCAGGCAGGAGGATCTCAGAGCTTCATGCTCTGTCAGCCAGAGAACCCTTCACTGTTTTCCACAAAGATATAGTAATTCTTTGTACGGTGCCTGAATTCAGACCTAAAGTCACCTTTGTCTTTCATATCAAAGAGGAAATTGCTCTTCCTGCATTGAAATCAGGAATGCAGGAAAGCGAAGATGGTAAGGATCTTTTCTTATTGGATTTGAGATGTCTTTGAGTGTATATTGATAAACCGCTCCATGGCGTTCTACCCAGAGTTGAGATACTGAAGTAGATCAATTAAGGTAAAAACAATGTATTTAATACATAAAATCACACTTATAAATAATAAAACATAGTATTAAATTCTAAATACAGATGTCAACATACTGTTCTAATTCTTGTCTTCCATAGGCTCACAAAGGTTAATTGATCATAACATTTATATAAAGTGTGAGAGCAAAAATAACAATGTATCTAAAAGTTATCACACTTGGAAACTGCACTAATGAAGAATCACAATATCTCTCAAGCAGCACCCAAGCTGGAAAAGGTACTGCAAGAGACTTAGTGAACCTACAACCAAGTGCGGAGGCTGTAAACAGCAAACCGGTCTCCCAACAAATGTAGTAAAATATACACGAATACAAAACAATAAAAAACAATAAAAATATAGACCTCAGCACATCAGAACATATTGTACCTTGCCTCGGTGTGGGCCCCCACGAGGTAAAAGCAAAAAGAGTCCCAGAATGTGTGTCCTCAGCTGGCTTAAGAAGTTGGAAATGTAGGATGGAAAAACACCACCCCCAGAGTGGGAAAGGTGTGGGTGATGGTCGGTTGTATTCTATACCGCGGTCGGGATCTTCAAAAAAGACCACGGTATAGCCCAGAACAGCCTGCGATGGTAAAGCAGAAGACAGCCACAACCAGACTCCGGGCAGAGAAACTGTAACTGGGTACACTCAATACCGCGGTCAAAATCTTTGAAAAAGACCACGGTATAACTGGAAACAGCTAACAGGCAATCAAAACCAATGGAAACAAGAAGCAAAAAAAAATCAGCTGGGACCGCACGTCTACGCGTTTTGTCCCTCCCACGGGACTTTTTCAAGACAACTCAGCTGTATACGGTCAGGGTTTAAATACCCTATTGAAACAGTATGATTTCACAAAACCCATACTGGAATCATATATAAAAATTAATGTAACATAAATGAATAAATAGAAACATGGGTATAACATAATGAATGGACTATATAACATATGCTTAGATACATCTCTAAAGAAGTGAGAGTTTCCGTAATACCAGCTTCTATAGTTATTCACTTAAGATCTACTAAAGAGTCAAAATAAAATAAACATATTTATATAATAATAATAATACACCATTTACATTAGGCAACAAGCTTATAGAGCCATAAAAGGAGACTGAGGAAGTGGAGAAGTAACCATAAACATTCTTAGGTATAAAAGAAGGATTACAGAAAAGTCTTGTTGAAATGTAAGTAGTAAATATCACTCATATAAGGAGATTTAAATTTAAAGGAACAGGCTTCCATTCATCAGATGGGTATATTTAGTGATTAGACTTAAACTTCTACTCAGACAAACTTAAAATGGGGTTCCTTTTAATGGGGTTCCTTTAGTCCAGATTTTAGTCCAGATTGTAGTCCAGATTTTTTCTCTCTGCAGTGATTTAAAGGGATGAACTTCTATATGACTAGTATACAAGATATCGTATGAGGGTGGACTAATGTACATATGTAAAGGAACAAAAAAAGGTAAAACAACGGGGTCAGTGGTTTCCACTAAGTGAACAAGTTCTTGAAAAGTACATCAATCCGAAAAGGGGAAACCTTTAAAAAAGTATATTGATTCGAGGGATAAACGACTGGGAGATGTTAGATAATGATTATGACAAAATGGAATTAAAGGATAGTAAGATTACTCAAACTTGTAAGAACCAATGACAGCTGTATTAGAATAATTCAAGTTCCTCATTGAGGCCATTAGGCGTCATAGAGTTGAGCTTGAAGTTCCACATGGACTCTGCTTTGATTAATTCCCTTTTCCTTTTAGCACCATTTCTACCGACTGGAATATGGGCTATCCCCATTACCTTAATGCCAGAGGGATCTTTGTCATGATAGGCTTCAAAGTGTCGGGCCAGCAGGCCCCTCCAAGACCCCGTGATGGGGTTCAGTTCATAACAGAGGGGATGGGAGGTGGTGCTTATACCTTTCATTTAATTAGTTCCTGTCTAATTAGGGATAGGGAGGAGCTACCCATTGATGTGCTGCCATGGCCTATGACCAGGAATAGAAAATTACGGTAAGTATGAATACATTTTTCCTTATCTATCCAGTCCTCTGCTAATGTCACACACATATTCTAGGCTTTGTTAAAATGTCAATTTGAAGCCCAAATTAAAAAATAGATTGTAAGTGTCTGCATGCCCTCTTATCAGTATGCTTATAGACTCGAGATACAGCTGGAGAAAGTTTCAAAACTCATGCAAGAAATTAAGAGATTTTAGCCAGATGCTGAGGAGCACATCAAAAACAATAGTACAGGTTAACAAAAAGAGAATCTTATCAAACCATGAAATCCCGACAACAAAGATAGGGAAATCACAAGCAAACAACTTGATTAAGTTCAGATCTCCCGTGGTCCTATGTATATGCATGTGCAAGATGTTTGCTAATAACTGCCTCTTATTTGTACATGAATTTTATGGCTTAATATAGGTCACATTTTTTTTATGTTACCCATGAGTGCTTTGTTTGGGTATGCCCTTTTAAACCAATATAGCAAGGTGTATCAATGCTTATGAAATGTTTACGTAGTTTTTGCAAATACATTAATTTTATGGCTTAATATAGATCGCATGGTTTATGTTACTCATGTGTGCTTTGTTTGAGTATGCCCTTTTAACCCCTTAAAACCGGAGGGCATGCTATTACGCCCTATTCTAAGCGGCTCTAAACGCCGCAGGGCATAATAGCATGCCCTCCATTTTTTTTTACTTACCCGGTCGCCGGCGATCCCACTCCAGCGATCGCGGTTGGGGGGACTCCTCCTGCGCCCCCCCCCCCCAGCCTTGTGAGAGTGAGGTCCTTGCGGGGACCTCACAATAACATGGTCGGGTTAGCTGGCTGCTGCATTGCCAGCAGGGGGACTAACTGTAATGAGAGTTAGTCCCCCTGCTGGCTGGAAATAAAATTAAATAAAGTAAAAATGAGTGTAAATAATAAAAATAAGTGTAAAAATAATAATATACTTAGATTATATATATATATATATATATATATATATAATCTAAGTATATATATATATACACATATACACACACACACACATACACTGTCTAGGTGTATTTTACTATTTATATATATTTATAATTATATATATATATATATATATATATATATTAATATCAAATTACACGTAGACTTATACTGATTAAATATATATATATATATATATATATATATATATATATATATAAATATATAATTATTGTTATATATATATATATTTATATATAATATAAATAAAATAAATATGTAAATACGTTAAAAAATTAAATTAAAAAAATTATTAAAAATAAATAATTAAAAAATATATAGATGTGTGTTATTTCGTTCTAACTATATTGTGATATTAATAAATTATAAATGTATAATTTTACTTTTACAAACTTCAAAAAAACTGGAATACCTAAGAATAAAATGGTATTATAGAGGGAATAGAGCAAACAAAATGCTTACTAATAAAGTTAAAGGCGAGAAATTGAACAAGTTAATACAAAAAATTATTACAGAGGATGGGATTCAATTAACACCTGAAAATATAGGTAAAGCATTTAATTATTTTTATCAAAAAATTGTATAATTTACCCAATTATCCTTACAACCCTGAAATATATTTTCAAAACAAAAATCTAAAAAAATTATCAAAGGAACAATTGAATTCTATTAATGAACCCTTTTCAGAAATTGAAATAATAAGTGCAATTGAGTCTGTAAAAAAAAATAAAACACCGGGGCCGGACGGTTATCCAAATATATTCTACCAGCAATTCCAAGACGTCCTAGTAATACACCTCAAAGATCTCTTTAATAATATAGTTAGAGAAAAAGATATACCAAATGAATTACTATATGCCAATATAATTTCTATACAAAAGCCAGATAAACCCACGGAATCCCTGGGGAATTATCGCCCCATATCTTTATTAAATTCCAATATAAAAATCTACGCAAGCATTCTGGCAAACAGGTTACAAAGAGTCCTCCCATCCATAATACATGGAGATCAGGTTGGTTTTATGAAAGACAGACAATCGAATAATAGTGTAAGAACTATGATTGACATTCTGGATTACGCTCATGAATCGGGTACTCCATTGCTGGCCCTGTCATTGGACGCGGAGAAGGCCTTTGACAGGGTCAGATGGGACTTCCGTTGGGAGGCCTTGAAAGCCTTTGGCTTTGAAGGCTGGATTCTGAGTGCCATTATGGCCCTGTATAGTTCCCCAATGGCTAGAACAATTGGGAGGGGTATAACCTCTGAGTGGTTTAAAATAAGAAATGGGACAAGACAGGGGTGTCCTTTGTCCCCATTGTTATACTTGCTATATATATAGAACCCCTGATTTGTGACATTAGACATAACGAGAAAATTAAGGGAATTACAATAGGCCAAGAGGAATATAAAATGTTACTGTATGCAGACGATGTCCTAGTCACTATCTCAGATCCTATACTATCAATAGACGAACTGCTAAGGGCGATTCATAAATTTGGGCAATATTCCAACTTCAAGTTAAATGTAGACAAGACAACTATCCTTGCCAAAAATATAAATAAGGAGGAGAAATCACACATTAGAGCGAAATATAGCTTTAAATGGGCATACATTTTTATTAATTACCTGGGTATAAAGATCTCTAGAAATCCTGTTAGGATTCTAGAATATAATGTTATGCCTTTAATGATGCAAATCAATAAACAATTGAAAGATATGAGAACAGCAGAGATATCATGGACAGGCAGAATTAATATAGTAAAGGTTTACCTGATGCCCAGATGGTGCTATATATTCCGTATGTTACCATTGAAAATGCCTAAACCATGGCTCATGATGATTCAATCAGCTTTAGATAAATATATATGGTTGGGGAAAAAACCTAGGGTTAACAAAAAAATCTTGAACTTAAAGCCCAAATTAGGAGGGATGGGAGTCCCCGATATTAAAGATATATATGGATCTTGTCCATTGGCGCATATTATAACCTCTATGAAAGAGAGCTCTAGGGGAGAATCATGGGCAAAAAATGAGGCTAAAAAAGCAGAAGTCCCAGATTTAATGGCTCTATTTTGGAATATACACAAGCGAGAGGGAGACGATATGGGTCTAATTTTATACAATTTATTGGCTCAATGGAGAACATGGAAAAAAAGATTTAAAATCATAGACAAAATTATTATTGATCTACCCCTGAACGTGTTGTCCATTAACATGGAAGATCTCAATCTTGAACCATGGTTAGCTAAAGGTATTAATAGAATAAAACAGTTGTTTCAACAACAACAGATTAGACCTTTTGAAGAGATCAAACAAGCCTTCTCCCTCTCTTATAGAGAAAGCTTTACGTATTTAAGGATAAAACATTTCTTAATGAGACATAGAATAGTGGAGATCTCGGAGGAATTACACATTTTTATAAATCTATTAAATATCAAATATAGTAAAAACTTAGTATCTAACTGTTCAAAAATTGGTAGCAAATTTAAGTCAACTCCTGAATTCCCGGCCTTAAAAGCCTGGGAAAAAGACTTACAAATTAGTATTACGAGAAACGAATGGCTTAAGGCCAATGGTGCAGTAGCGAAAGCTTCACATTGTTTAAATCTATCGGAAAGCCATTATAAGATTGTAAATAGATGGCACTATGTTCCAGCGAAATTAGCAAAAATATATCCAGGAATGCAATATCCTTGCTGGCGATGTGCTTCCTTTAGAGCAGATTATGTTCATATTTGGTGGTCATGTCCGACTATATCCCAATTATGGAAAAAGGTAATGAAATTCTGCAGAGAAGAAATAGAGGTGGATCTTGATTTTACTTGCAGTTCTATGATATTACATATTGGATGGCCCACAATTCTAAAGGATAAAAAATAAATAATTATCCATATCCTTCTGGAAACTAAAGCCACTCTTGCAAGATTTTGGAAAACTTCAGATTCCCCATCCTGGGAGATGATAAAACATCAGGTCCTAAATAATTGTAAAATGGAAATAGGTATATTGAGACAAGATAATTATTTCATTCCACAAATTGAACAATGGCAAAAATGGATTGTAAAATTAGAAAGAAGAAATGAAATCTAACATATATTTAGGTTTACATGTTTAGGAATAGTAGTTGGGGTAGTGGAACCTGTGCATACATTTTCAAGTAACCATAGTTTTTTTTTGGAGCCTGTTTGACAGAAAGAGTGATTGTTAAGCTTTTATTTTTCCCCAGGCTCCTAGGAGTAATACGCGACTAACTCTCAGCAAGGGGCAGTGATTTTTTTTTTTTTTTTGTGCGAATGAATATATGTCTTTGTGGTTTTAGGCTTTTTTCAAAAGATCAATATAGGTAGGTAGGAAATGTCATCAAAAGCATAAATATCTAAGGAAGGGACTCTATAGAACAGAAGGGGAAATGGAAGGAGGGGAATAAGAAAAAAGAAAATAGGCTCTTAGGAATCATTGTATATAGGTAAAATCTTCCTCCCTTTTTGTCCTGAAATTTTTTTTTTATTGTGATTGAATTGTAATGTTCTTACATATACATTATGGCATCTTCCTTTTAATGTTTAATGTCTAATGTCTAATGTCTAACTGTTTTGTTGTTTTTGTAATCTATATATGTAAAAAAGAAAGAAAAAAAACTTTTCAATAAAGAGTAAATATATAAAAAAAGAAGAAAGAAAAATATATTTATATCAAAATACACGTAGAATGAAATAATATATATATATCTATATACATAAATATATACGTATATATCACTATATATATTGCTATATATAAATAAAAATATTTTTAAAACATTATATATATATACATAAATATACACATAAGTATATATATATATATATATATATATATATATATATATATACATATATTAATTCTACATATATATTTATGTAATATTTTTACATAATTATGTATCTTAATTAATTACAATCAGTGGGACCTGCCTGACAAACAATGCCGAAAGTGTAGGGAATTTAATTTGCTAGCACTATATTTAACCCTATAACTTTCCAAGACACCATAAAACCTGTACATGGGGGTGCTGTTTTGCTCGGGAGACTTCGCTGAACACAAATATTAGTGTTTCAAAACAGTAAAATGTATTACAACGATGATATCGCCAGTAAAAGTGAAATGTTTTGCATTTTTCACGCACAAACAGCACTTACACGGACAATATTATTGCTGTGATACTTTTTACTGTTTTGAAACACAAATATTTGTGTTCAGCGAAGTCTCCCTAGTACAACAGTACCCCTCATGTACAGGTTTTATGGTGTTTTCAAAAGTTACAGTGTCAAATATAAGGCTTGTGTTTCATTTTTTTCACATTAATTCGCCAGATTGGTTACGTTGCCATTGAGATCCTATGGTAGCCCAAGAATGAAAATTACCCCTATGATGGCATACCATTTGCAATAGTAGACAATCCAAGGTATTGCAAATGGGGTATGTCCAGTATTTTTTAGTAGCCCCTTAGTCACAATCACTGGCCAAAATTGGCATTGTTTGCATTTTTCACACACAAACAAATACTAACTCTAATTTTGGCCAGTGTTTGTGACCAAATGGCTACTAAAAAAGACTGGACAAACCCCATTTGCAATACCTTGGGTTGTCTACTATTGCAAATGGTATGCCATTATGGGTGTAAATTTAATTCCTGGGCTACTATACAGTCTCAAAGGCAACGTAACCAATCTGGCAAATTTCAATTTAAAATGTAACATGCTATATTTGACCCTGTAACTTCCCAAAACACCATAAAACCTGTACATAGGGGGTACTGTTTTACATGTGAGACTTTGCTAAATACAAATATGTGTATTTTATTGCAGTAAAAGCAAACAGTATTATGACATTGACAGTTAAAATGTCATGTAGAACTAAAGAAATAACAACATTTCTTATTTTCTCCCATATTTTTCATATTAAATTATGTTTCATAGCTAAATATTTGGTATTTAATGAAAGCCCTGTTTCCCCTGAATAAAATGATATATAATGGGGGTGCATTTAATATGAAAGAGGTGAATTACGGTTGGACAGACATATAGCGCAAATGGCAGGTTTTGTTTACGTTTTGTTTTGTTCATGTGTACATTTGTCTCAGTCCTTAAGGGGTTAAACCAATTTAGCAAGGTGTATCAATGCTTACAAAATGTTTGCGTAGTTTTTGCAAATACAAAATTCTCATTTTGTGCAGTATTCTGCACCTACAGTTTTCCCTGTCCCACTTCCCTTTTATGGTTAACATACCTCCATGCATGATGATATCACAGTTTAGACACATTCAGCAACTACAGCTGCCATACATGATGTCACAGTATAGGCACATATAGTAACTATAGCTCTCCATCTTCAGCAATATACACTTACTGATTGAAGATTATTCTGATTGCAAGGCACAAACGTTAGGGATATGGTGGATCACAAAATGTATTAGGTGTTTTTAGAAAGTACAACTTTATGCAGTGAGGAAGAAACTTCATGTGGAATAGAGGGTGCATTGTTGATCTTCACATCTTGGTTAAGCTCCATGTCGGTTGCAAACATGAAGCAAGAATAGACATCACTGAAGTAATTATTCCCTTTGAGAATCAGGCTTTTCATGCTGATTGGCCAATAATCATCTGCCTAAAATGGATAAAAAAATTGGTTTACATTTTAGTGGAACGTTATTCAGAAAATAAAAATATGCATACAACAAATTTTTTTTTGTAAATTAAATTAAAAGCGTACGTAAAATAAATATGCATTTTTTATACATTAATTATACATGGTTTATTATGCATTAAATAAATGAATTGTAATATTTATATCTGTTGAATGTGCCAATTCAATATCAGTGATACCTTAGATTGATTGCTGCAATTTGAAAGTAACAATCTTACAATAACAACATTTTAATTTACACACCTTGAACTATGGTTTCAGTTACAAAAAAAAAAAAAAAATCTTATTGGCCTTAGCTGTATTCCTCATTCTTGGCTATGCACTGTTAATACATCTGCCTATCTTCTCAGTTACAATGAAATGGCAGTTGTATTGTAAGAACGATATTCTGGTACATTGTATAAAGGAAAAAGGAAACTGCACACAAATCAAAGTGGATCACTGATGAGGAAATACTGTTGAATATTTTACATATAGGTTTCTATTTATATAAAGAAATGATAAGAAGAATATAACACACTACATTCGTTAGTCAATGATTAGAAGCAATGGAGTGAAATAGATGAGAACCACATCTGCTTTATTTGATATGGGATATATTTTTATTATTATTAGTTATGGTTATTATTTTGTTAATATTATTGCTGCTATTATTATTAATGATTAAATGCTCTTAAAATAATGATGGTATTATCCATCTGTCCTGTGCCTCAAGTAGCCTGATACATTATGCTGCTACAATGAGTTAGAATGGAAATAATGAAAGAAACAGGAATATTGACTCTGGCAAGTCTCCTTACTTTGCGTTGCACGCTGGACTTCATCTCGACAAGAGTCATTTGGCAGATAGATTACAGGAGCTAATTTTTTAGCTGAAAGATGTTGAGCAGGCTGTGTGGATCACCACATTTTTCCAGTTTAGACATTGCCTTTAAATGATCATACAGAAGCATTACCTACCTCCCAACATACTGCATTGCTCAATAATTACTGGAACAACAAGGACCAACATTAAATATTGATAAACTAACTGTGAAATTCGTATTTATTCTCTTACAACTTTGAACAATTTATGTATAAAATGTTTATATTTCTATTAATATGTGGAATTTAGCTGCACTGGGGATTAGATGTGTTTAATGGAACTATTACTACTTGTCAAATAAGCTAAAGAGTGCCCTATATCATGCAATCAATCATGAAATAATAGTCAAATTGTAGGTAGAGGAAAAGTGACAGCAATCTTACCATGCACAAAGTCTTAAAGTATCAAAGTCCTGGTTTGTATCATCTATACCAGGGGTAAGCAACCTATGGCACTTATACCATGCTGGGCACTCTAGGTGCATATACACGGCACTCGAGGCTGCTAGGGCAAAACAGGCTCTGGTCTATCAGGAGTTCAAGTGGAACTTCAGATATCTGCAAGTGCAAAAAGTACTCAAGTGATTTCAGATCACTTCCTCCCAGCACTTGTGAAATGAGATCTGCACTGGAGTAGAGTAGCCCACAGCAGCTTTCACAGCTCCTGCTCTTTACTAGTAAGTGGCCAACAGGATCCCCACTGGACCCCAGGGAAGCCACCCACACTGATAGATATACACAAAGCTGCAGAATAAACCTCCCCCTTTTAGAAATAATACAAACAACCCACACACAGACAGTTCACACAAACACAACACCACTGACAATCAACAGACACACACAATACCACAAGCAGCACCACACATACACACACCACCAAACATACAATGTGACATCACCCACACACACAATTCTACAAGCAGCCCCCCTGCAGAGTCCACATTCTTAAGAATCATATATCATACCATCAACTACTCATGGACATACAATATAACAGCCCACATACACACAAATACAACTCTACAAAGCAACTGAAGCACTAATAAAATAACACAAGCAAAATACGACAACATACACACCTCATAAAAAAAAAATAGGAACGGCACTCTAAGGACTTCAAGATCATTTGGCACAGTACTACTAAAAGGTTGCCTACCACTTACCTCTACATTAAATGGAAGAAAAAACACAACACATTAGGCACCACAATTTGCAGAATATGTTATTTATTACATCATGAAATACAACATTTTTTTGTATTATGGCATACAAGCATGCTCTCTGTGCTGTTGAGATCCGGGAGGTCATTTGGAGATATATTTTAGCTCATAAATATCTACTTTCTTGTATCAGTATAAAAGCAGTGTATAAAGCAGCAAACTATAACTAATTGAATCTGTACAATAATGCAATGGAATGTAAATTCATATCTGAATGTAGAGGTTTTCATTTTGTAGAATAACATCCTGTGAGTGTGGTAGAAGTATCAGTTTACTGAAGCTTAGATGGTTTAAACTTGATTAACTCCTTCACTACCAAGAGTGTGCTGAAAGACCACCCGAAGAATGTGAGTAGTTTTGGTGACCTGGAAAGTAATGTTTAAATGTATTTTTCATTTCATTGTGCCTACATAGCACTTTATTTAATAGAAACAAAAACAGAAATTTTGTGTGGACATAAAAAACTTTTTTATTTTTTTTTACCAATTAATGAGGTTACAGATAGGAAAACAGAATTGTAAATAAATAACATTATTATATTATATTATTTATTATTATTATTGTTGTATATTATATATATATATAATTATTATTATTATTATATTACATTATTATTAATAACACATTATACTAAATATGCACCATATATTTAGGTGATACACCCCTACCTAATATATAAAGTGTCAATGCACATTTCTCAACATGAGTTTTTTCCTCACATAATTTTTAATAATGTCAACCAAAATATATCCAATATCGAATATGCACTCAGTTCTCAGTTGTGTGAAATATATATAAATCACTGGTTGATATATATATGGCAGTGACATTACCACTGTGCTGAACAGTTGATATGTGGTTGACATGGAATGGAAGACTGCTGTGGCGGATGTGGCAATACCCAGTCACTATAACATCAGAAAGAAGGAACATGAAAAGATGGACAAACACCAAGGACTAAATGAACTGCTAGAAAGGATGTGGAAAGTGAAGGCAGTAGTAGTCCCAGTTGTGATAGGAGCACTCGGGGCTATGACTCCCAAGTTGGGAGAGTTGCTTCAACAGATTCCAGTTGGGACATCTGAGACTTCTGTCCGAAAGAGAGAGCAGTTCTAGGAACAGCTAAGATACTTTGCAGAACCCTCAGACTCTAAGGCATCTGGTAAAGGATCTGAGAATGAGGGGTGAGAAAATCATTTTAGGTGAATGAGAATGAGGGGTGAGAAAATCATTTTAAAATATATGCATGCACAATATCTTAACTGTTCCTAGAGCGGAACTTTTCTAGACAGCGATCTCAGATGTCCAACCTGGAATCTGCTGAAGCCACTTCCACCAACTTGGGGGTCACAGCCCTGAGTGTTCCTATTACAACTAGGACTACTACTGCCATATTTTCTAGCTCCTTTTTCAGTCCTTGGTATTTGTCCATCTCCTCATATTCCTTCAACCTAATGTTTTGGTCACTGGGTATTGCCACTTCCTCTCCCACCGCTGTCTTCTGTTCCTTGTCTACCACCACAATGTCAGTTTGGTTGGCCACTACTTGCTTATCTGTCTGGATCTGAAGGTCTCTCAGGACCTTAACCCTGTCACTCTCTACAGCCCTGTCACTCTCTACTACCCTTTGTGTTATCTCTCATCTAGACTTAAGCAGGTTCAGCTTATATTCAGTGTAGATATTTCAATACACAATCCCAGCTCTTTGTTGTGCATCTCAATGTTACTATGTGCTGGATTGTCTCAGAAATCTCTTTGCATAGTCTGCAGTCTGGTGTAAATGTAGCAACTGGAGGACAGGCTCTCAGCTACAGAAACATACAAGATCTAGGGCACGCATTCACTAAGCAGAAATTTGGTTATTTTATCTTATACTGTAATTAAACCCATAAAACAATAGGGATTTGGTTACAATATATGATCATCTATGGTATCAGCCTGATATTACACCAATGTACTCCATTTGTCCTTTAAAAGCAACCAAATTACTACTTTTATGAGATTAACCCCCTTACTTGGGAAAAACTTCCTATTGGGACTCTCTGTAGTGCAAGGTTAAGTAGGGGCTTGAAATTAGGCACCTGTGATAGGGAGGGGTGCAAAACATGAGAGTTGGCCTGGACTCCCAAAATATATATATATTTTAAATATAGGTTTAAATTGGGTGTAGTAAATGGTGTATGGGTAGAGCTCATACAATGTATTCTTGAGTTTCTGCCCCTAGTCTTCCCTGCTAGCAATAAATCTGATTTCTGGACTAGAAATAAACCAGTTTTGATTATGGTGTTTTTATGGTACTAATGTTTGATGGTACTGATACTTTACTGGCTTATAACCCTTGAATAGCACTTTTGGATATATAGAGTGGCATACTAAGGGGAGAGTGGGGGGGAAGGGGAGGCGGTCTGCCCCGGGTGCCACTCACTGCGGGGGTGCCATGACTGCCATTGTCTACTCACCCCATCCATTCTTATAGTGCGGTTCTCCGCCGGCCAGCACTATACTAATGCACTGATGTGTAGGAGCAGGGAAGGAGCAGGCGGGGAGGATGGGCGCCGACTATGCACCTTCACGGAACTCCAGGAGCGGCAGTAGTGAGACTGGAGTAGAGAGCATCATTCTCCACCGAGTCATCTATAATTAGGGATTATTCTAGCCTCGGTGAGGGAATAATCTAAATTATATTAAAGACAGGAGGCAAATATTTGCTTTACCTTCTTTACTGAAACCTCCAGCAGCAAAGAAACAGTTAACAGAACGTTTCAAAACAACCAATCAGAGCAAAGCAACAGTAGCATAAAACCCCTAAGCAGGCTCTTCCACTTCCTCTTTCTTTGATGAGGTTGAGCAGGAGAACAAGGGAACCAACGAATCCACCTTGTAGCAGACACATCCAGAGAAACAATCGTCAAGCCCAGAGAGAAAACAGATTACACTGCAAGAAAAAGGAAAACATTGTGAAAGTAAACTGTCAAGGCAAGATGTCATATCCATACAATATCACTTGCACATCATAATACCTGATGAATAAACAAAGTCTACAGATCTTATGATGGCCTAGTATCTACCTAAACTAAAAGGCATTGACGAAACATAATTACAACACAAACATGATGAATAAAATGCACACGGATAATCATCACTGAATAATAGAAATAACCTTTATTATGTAAAACCACGCATTCACAAAACATAAATAGAATAAGACCCAAATCCAGGGAGGGAATGTAAAAAAAGGGGGGGAAATATTCGCCTCCTGTCTTTAATAAAATTTAGATTATTCCCTCACCGAGGCTAGAATAATCCCTAATTTTATGGCAGGACAGGAGGCTTCATATTTGCAATTTTAACACCCAAATAATAGAACCAGAAGCAATATGAGATAGAGGACTGAAATAAAAGGAGAATGGAAAAACCCATTCCCTAAACCAAGCAGCGGTGTAGAGAAAATGCAGAAGGGACCCAATGGCTTCCAAAGTTGTTGTCCCAGAGGAACTCTCAAGGTCAGCCAATGAGAGGCTTCACCAAATCCAACGGGCAAGCGTAAATGCAGAAACAGTCCAAAGCGGCCGTATGCAGAAATCAACAGCTGTCCATGAGTAGACGGACGAAAGAACCAGATCCTGGATCTACATGGTCGTGTACAACCTGTCAGAACTGTGGCCTATCCGGAGAACTGGTTACTGTGGAAGTACTGGGGAAAACCATAAGCGGAAAAAACTGGCACAAGGCAAGTCTTTGTCATCAGGTCATTCCTCAAGGAAAGGCAGAACACACGATACCACTAGAATTGAGGAATAGCGAGAGATGGGGCTCCCGTAAGGTATACTCCTCTTGGTAGACTGTAGACCAAGAGATCCTTACCAATGCCAGAATCTTGAGAAAACGCACATGAGTCGTCCACTAGCTGACATAGGACGTGAATGGCCCCATATGATCCTACCCTGAGAGGGCAACTCAGCCAGACAAATGGGGACAGCCATAATAAGGACCGCCATAGGGACCCAAACATCTCTCCAGACACCAGTCGTGGCAGGCTACCCCTGTGAAACCCACACAGGACATTAAGAGACAGGGAGTCGTAGAGACCCGAGAAAGCGTCATGTTGGAGCGGCTGATAGTACCAGATCCTGAAGGTATGGCCTCGATGGCGAAAAACAGCCGGTCAAGTGTGACCCACGGGTTGTGGAGTATATGCCTGGTATTTTCCTTGAAGACGGACATCTTGGTCCTCGGGAGGCGGAGCACCGCCTCGACCAAATATTCTATGAAAGACCAGAAACTGGGTTGCCTGGGAGTGAGTCAGATTCAATATGTCCATGTTAATGGCGAAATCCATGCGGGTTTCTCTCACATCTAGTTGAGGGAGAGAACCAATCGTCCACGCCGAGCAGCTCTCTGAGGGGATGAGTGCCCTCCGTCTCGAAGTGTCCACAGGCGACATGTGCATTGGGAGCATGTAGCGTGGAGATGGGGCAGGAGTTCACTCCACCACACCCTTCGCCCAGCATGGCAACATCTGAATGAGTTGGAATGGATGCCTCTTTGGTCATGCATATCGCTCATGGAATGGTCCAAGGTTCCGCAACCTTGATCCTGAGTCCTGGCTCGGTCCGAGAGACCTCTGGGGCTAGTTAAGGGGAACCCTATGAATAAAGATGTGTCAGCTCAATTTGTACGTGAGGGTAACTCCGGAGAGCAGACCCAGCACTTGGATGCCAAATCCATCAGTTTGATGTCCAACTTGGACAGGGGCCCGTTTTGCGGTTCTCAGGAGTAGAAACCAACTAGGCGATACCTATAATAAATTGCTAAACCCGTTGCAACTCTAATTAACGAATCCTTGGTGTCTGGATACATACCCAAACTTTTGAAGACTGCAAGAGTAGTGCCTATCCATAAAAGTGGTGACACTACTTTGGTTTCTATCGCCCTATATCATTGCTCCCGGTATTGTCAAAAATCTTTGAAAAATGTGTCCATACGCAACTATGTGAGTACTACCAACAATCAAACTATCTGACCCCTGATCAATCGGGCTTTCGCCAGAATCACTCTACTACAACTGCCCTTTTAAAAGTTTGCAATGATATCCAAACTGGCATGGAACAAGGAAACCTAACTGGAGCTATTTTCCTTGATTTCGCTAAGGCCTTTGACACAGTAGACCACGACATTCTACTGCAAAAACTCAAAAACTCAGGTATCGGTGATCATTCGCTAAACTGGTTTCGATCGTATGTATCGGATCGCTCGCAATATGTGTCCATTTCTGACAGCAACTCCCTCCCTCTCCCAGTCACGTGTGGTGTTCCCCAAGGTTCCATTCTCGGCCCCCTACTATTTACATTATTTATAAATGATCTGCCTAATGTCTGCAAATCCTCAAATGTACACATGTATGCAGATGACACGGTAATCTATGCAAGCAATTCCGATCTACCGCAGCTTGAGGCTGTGCTCCAAGACCAGTTTACAGAGGTAGAAAAGTGGATCGCAAAAAAACAAACTGTTCCTGAACACTGGCAAAACTGTCACAATGATCTTTGGAACAGTACCTAAATTACACAAATTACACAATTCCCACCTATCCATCAAAACAAATTCAAATGGCACACTGACCGCAGTCCACTCTCAAATACTTGGGTATGATGTTAGACCCTAATCTATCTTTTGGCCTGCACATAGAAAAGCTTGCATCTAAACTTTATCCAAAACTAGGTGCCCTGTACAGAAACAAATCCTTCCTAAGCCCTACAGTAAAGGAAAAGATTGTTCAGCAAATGCTGATGCCAATCATTGATTATGGGGATGTAGTATATGCATATGCATCGCAATCCCACATTAATAAACTCAACACGTTGTATAACTCGTTCTGCCGATTTGTGCTACAATGTAATTACAGGACCCACCATTGTGACATGCTAAAAGAACTAAACTGGCTGTCGCTGGAATCCATCATCTTCATCTTTCCAGCCTTGTGTTTAAGAGCTTTTCTGGGAAACTCCCACCCTACCTGAACACAATGCTTTCCCCGGCTGTTCCCACTTCCTATAACCTCCGATCCAGTACCAACACTTTACTTAGTCTACCTCAATACAAAAAGAAAGCAGTCCGATCCTCCTTCTCCTACAGAGCTCCGCAAATGTGGAACAACCTCCCGCACAATTTAAAATCTTACCTAAGCCTAAAGTCCTTTAAGAGATCCCTCTCTACATATCAAAACAGAATGCACCTGTCATGGTTGATTATATATTTCCTACCTGTTCTATGTTAAATTTTGTATTTATTGTGTATTAATATTGTTTTTGTATTTTATTGTACCCTAATTGTAACAATGCAATGATTTGTTGACCCAGGACATACTTGAAAATGAGAGAAATTTCAATGTATCTTTCCTTGTAAAATATTTTATAAATAAATAATAAGTCATATCGGTCCATTCCCAAAGGGAATTTAGTCTTCTCCGCTTTCCAAGCTGTAACGCGTTGTTTGTCCCGAGGAAACATCTGTGTCCGCGTGTCATCGACATCCAGTGGTTAGTCCCAGATAGAGTGCAAACCCTGTATCAGTTGTTTGCGGGGTCCTTTCTGGACTCTGTCATGAAGATTGATCCTCTTGATGAATCCATCCGTTAGCCAACGCGTACCAGGGATGCTTGGTGCAGCGTCTAGGATGGCCGGTGGAGTGTCCTCTGTAGGGTACCGATGGTTTCTGGCAGTGAGGTCAGCGGGGCGGCGTGAGGACAGGCCAAGTGACCTTCTGGGTATGGGAGATTTGTCCTTCGGTCGTGATTGCATAACTGCCATAGAGGGAACACTGTCGGAGTGATATCTGGTGTGGCCAGCTGGGGGTCACCCAGCGTACAAGAGGGGGTCACCCAACAAGCACAAGCATACCATGCAGTATAGGCCAGCAGGGGAGGGGCTCACCCTCAGTCTGAACATAATCGGACTCTGTAGGCACAGTAGTGCCGTAGTGGTTAGCCGTATAATAAAGTAACCAGATATTGCCAGTCCAGCAGTGCAGACGGCAGGAGGGGGTCACCCTCATATAACCATAACCGGGCATTGCAGATCCAGCAGTGCTGTAGGTAAGAGGGGGGTCACCCGCAGTGTGGTATCATAGAGGTCTGTACACCAAGTAGTGCAGTCAGCGACCCTGGTTATAACGGGACCCTGTAGGTCCAGCAGAATAGTCCACAGGAGGGGGTCACCCTCAGTATCTGCGTATAGCAGGGCACCGTAAGAACAGTAGCTCAATCAGTGGGATTGAGCTACAGGTCCAGCAGTGCAGACTGTAGGAGGGGTTCCCCCTCGGTATAATAATAACAGGACATTGCCGGAGCATTAGTGTAGGAAGCAGGAGGGGGTCACCCTCAGCATTAATCCTACAAGACACCGTAGAGCCAACAGGATACTCATTGGTAGCCATGTTGCCAGAGGGAGGGGGTCACCCAGCCCGCAATGGTGTCATACATCCATTATTATGGTCCAGAAGCGGGTAGAGCCCCAGAAATATGGACGGGGGGGGGGTTGTGGTCACCACCCGTAATAAAAGGGCTGTATGAGGGGCCAGTTAGCCCCCCTGAGGGGTAGAAGGGTCCATATAGCTAGAAGCTGACTCACATCTACAGACCACTCAGGTATTATATTAGGATACACTTTCGAAGTGTATGTATAGTGGAAAAATTGAAGTCCCTTGCATGAAGGGCAGCAAATCCTAGGCACGGGAGCTAGGTGCTAAAAAACAGGCCATTTCATTTTTATGAGAAAAGACTGAACATTAAGAGAAAGACTTGATTAGCATATATCACATGTGGCATGTCTTGTTGAACAATTATTTTTATTTGAGCAGTAACATGCCCCTTTAAATCTGAGATTCACATTTAATTAGTAAAAAAACGTGACAAGTCTACTGCTAAAATAGAGAACATAGTCACATTGCATCAGACATCATAGTAAGCTGCAGTTGTGAGAGTGCCTTGGACAGATCCTGCTATCCAGGATCTGTTATATATGCAGCATGTGAGACAGGCACAGTAAATAGGGGGGTAGCTGAAAAACTAGGCTCTCTCCCCTGATAGAGGGGAGGCTGGCCACATGGCCAGCAGGCCAGCTCGGTGGGTGAGACTGGACTGTTCGCAATGCACGGAGCCCATGCGGCTCCAACAAAATGGCCGCCACGGCTCCAAAAAAATGGCCGCCACAAAAAACGAGCGCGGCCTACCGCGTGGTGATCGCGCGGCACTGCCACGGTTGAAAAAGCTGCTCAGCAAGCGGCTAGGGGCCACGGGGAGCAGGTGGGGAATAAGGGAGAAAGGGTATGGGCGACAGAGCCCGGGGGGGGAACTTGGGGAGGGGAAACAGATTACAGGCAGAGCAAAAAGCATCATAGCAGGGACACCCATTCCCCATACAGCAGAGTGAGAAAAACTGCATAAAGTAACCCAGAATAACAATAAATCAATGAGCGGTATCCAGAATCTATTACATAAATAGGCTAAATACAGCAACAGATGTTAACAAGTGATACAGCAGCTACATAACATGAAGTGGTATAGGAAATAATACAGAATAAACTGCCCAGCTAAACACAGCAATAGACTGCCTAGATAAACACAGCAGACAAACTGTTAAAGCAAATCCAGCAAGAACCATGCCTAAATAAATCCAGCAATTAAGCTGCCTAAACAAACCTAGTAAATAGACTGATTAAATAGACTGCTAAAATAAACAAGCAGCATTTAGGATAAAAAAAACAACCCAGAGCAGAGACAACTCTGAGTTGGTGAGTGCTCACCTGGAGGCAGCAGCAAAGAAAGAGGAAGTGGAAGAGCTTAGGGGTTTTATACTACTGTTGCTTTGTTCTGATTGGTTGTTTTGAAAAGTTCTGTTAACTGTTTCTTTGCTGCTGGAGGTTTCAGTAAAGAAGGTAAAGCAAATATGAAGCCTCCTGTCCTGCCATAAAATTGTGAGTACACAATGTAAGGGGTGCAGCAGGGATTTCATGTGAGGGAGAAAGAGGGGGGAGGGGTTTACTTGTGAAGGGGGTGTATTTATTTATGGTAGAAGTGCAGGGTTTTACTTGTGAAGGGGGTGTATTTATTTATGGAAGGGGGTTTGTAACGATCACCTGGCACCTTGACTGGGTACCTCCGTTGAAGGATGCTCCTAGCACTTCCTGAGGGCTCCAAGCACTCCACCAGAGACCATAACCAGCACAGACCCCACGAACCACCGCAGCTTGGTTGGGATCTCGCTGTCTCCTACCCACCCTGGACCTACGACAAGGCTCCAGGTTCAGTGGGTGAACCTCTCTTTCCCCAGAGAGCGAAGCAGGAACAGGAACAAGCTCTTAGAAGAGCTTAGTGATTATAGCAATTATAGTATGAAGAGCATAGCAATCCCTTGTAGCAAATTACCCCCAATAAGAGACAGGACTCTAAATTAAGGGAGAAGTAGAACTGAAGGTTTAATGATACAGCTGCTTCTTTTATATAGTATTTCCCCGCAAGATTACCGCCCACGTGGACCTTGTGGAGCACAGGACATGAAACTCACAAACCAATACAATACAGTTTTACATTTGAACACTCCCAGTTACTGTACACAAACCCTCCCCTCTGCCTGTGATACAATTAACAAACACAATGGACTAATTCAATTAGAAGAAAACATACATTTTTACCAAAAACAGAGAAAACATCCCAAAACACCACATACCCCCACAAATATGCATATGCATATGGATAGCACTGATCTGGGTGAACAACATATCCAAATTTCACCCAGATCAGAGCAGGGGTTCAAAAGTTTTCTGGATGTCACATTTGACAGACCGCAAGCATGGCTTTCATGAACAAAATAGTTCCACCGATTTTGGCTGTGCGGCCGGTCTATTTCCAACGGTTAAAATACTAAGTCCCGTTCGAATGCACGAACAGGATTGTTTGTGCAAATACCGAATGTTGAAGTCGCATTCAAATTGTCAAACACCGTTCGACTACTGTCGAAGCGTTGAAGTTCCATAGAAGGTAAAGTTCAGCGGTGTTCGTGCCGTCGCATGTCCGATTTGAGTTCCATGAAGTCAACGGCAAAACACCGCTGGCCACGTTCGGCTAAACAAGATGGCCACCGCCACATGTTCGACAATACGAATGGCGGCCATTTCGACTACTTCGGCACTTCGGGACAGAAACGGTGTATTAAAACTCCATAAGCCCAAATAGGGTTTTTATAAGGCAATACCCCCAGGGGCCATAGTCACAGGGCAGGAGGCGGGCAAGCAGGCCCCTCCAAAAACTCATGGAAAACTCCCTTAAAAAAGGGGAGTTTGTCACAGGGGTGCAGGGTTTTCTTTGTGAAGGGGGTGTATTATTTATGGAAGGAGATGCAGGGTTTTTATTTGAAGTGGTGTGATGTATGAATTTTATGTAACAGGGTGCATAGTTTTTATGTAAATGGGGTGGTGTACAAATTTTATGTAAGGGGGTGCAGGGTTTTTATGTGAAGGGGTAGTGTATGACTTTTATGTAAGAGGTGCAAGGTTTTATTTGTGAAAGGGGGTGCAAGGTTTTTGCGAAGGGGAGGTGCATTCATTTTATAGAAGGGAGGTGCAGGGATTTTGTGAAGGGGAGGTGCATTAATTTTATGGAAGGGGGTGCAAGGATTTTGTGAAGGGGGTGTATTTATTTGTGGAAGGGGGTGCAGAGTTTTTGTAAAGGGCGGGCGCAGGAGTTTAAATATTCTTGAAAACATTTTAAAAAGATGTGGGTGTTTTTTACATTTTAAACACAGGGGGCGGGTGCCAAACTCATGATCTGCCCCGGTTGCCAAATGCTCTAGGTATACCCCTGCATATATAATACACTATTTAAAGTTTTGATTTTGCAAATTGAGCGCAAGAGCATTTGCATATTATTACATTATGTACCTGTCAAGTAATAAAAATAAAAGAAGACCGCACACACTTTCAAATAAACAACATCAAACGTTTGGTGCCTCATGGTACCTCATAAGCATAGTAGATGGAAATAAAGGATGTCTGGGTACACATAGGATGTATCCACTAAATCCAGACTTTATTAACTGTATACTCTAGTGCAAGGAATACAAATGTGTATTTCTAGCACTATAGCTCCCTCAAGCCACTCCCTCGCACCCCCTGCAGGGTTAATAAACCATTACTGTACTTATCCAATTCCAGTACCAATCTCAATTGACGGGGAGGGTAGTGTAGTTATTGCAGTTTCTCAGAACATTGCAAGGTTAAGTGGACAGGGTCACTGCACCCAGACCACTTCAATAAGCTGAAGTGGTCTGGGTGCCTATAGTGTCCCTTCAAGAGTGGAATGGCAAATCTGTTCTTAATAAAGTCTGCATTTAGTGAATACATCTCATGTGTGCCCGGACACAAATTCTTTCCATTTATTATACATCTGTCAGGCTCCACTTTTACATATGTGAACACTCAGTTACACTTGATTTGCTTGGAAATACAACTCAATTTTAATACCATTAATACAGTTATTTGAGAAATAGAAAAATATTTATTCTTGGTTCATTTGGTATTTTTTGTGGTATTGGCTATCTGTTTACTTGATGTAGAAAATTATAAAAAAGCAAGATTTTTTGATATACCATATTTCTTTCTTTCATACAAAGAAGTGACTGAAACATTACCTAATTGAAATATGACATAATTTGCTTGCTATTTCAGCTAAGCACACTAAATATATACTTACTATTAACTAATTAAACATGTGAAAAAAATCTGAATGCTTTCCTAAGAACTGTTTGTTTTCTTGTTGCTATAGATCTCATTAAGCAGATGCAAAATTCTTTAATTTTTAAATATGACTACTCTGGACCTATAAAAATAGTGCTGAAAAGAACATTCAGACATTCATTAAAACAAGGGAAATTGTAATGCATGCATTGGTCCAAAACTCATCAAACTTAGTAAATCACTCATTCAAGCACTCATGTGCTATTTACTACATATTGTTACTAAGCCAATTACATCCTCTTTTTAATTAAAGTATATTTCCTTTTAAACACCTTTAAAGGCAACTTGAAAATAAAATTGGAAAAAAATACCGTATTTATCGGCGTATAACACGCACTTTTTTCCCCTGAAAATAGGGGGAAAATCGTGGGTGCGTGTTATACGCCGATATCCCATAATTACTTACCTGTCCTGAAGCGTGGGCCGGCTTCACAGCTTGCACCGCGGTACAGGAACTTTAATTTCATGTTCCGGTTTCCGGCGGGACTGAAAGGAAGTGTGCACAATAGTGTGCACACTTCCTTTCAGTCCTGCCGGAAACCGGAACATGAAATTAAAGTTCCTGTACCGCGGTGCAAGCTGTGAAGCCGGCCCACACTTCAGGACAGGTAAGTAATTATGGGAGGGGAAGTACACTATGGGAGGGGAGGGGGAAGTACACTATGGGAGGGGAGGGAAGTACACTATGGGAGGGGAGGGGGGGGGAAGTACACTATGGGAGGGGAGGGGGGGGGAGTACACTATGGGAGGGGAGGGGGGAAGTACACTATGGGAGGGGAGGGGAGGGGGGAAGTACACTATGGGAGGGGAGGGGGGGAGAATACTATGGGAGGGGAGGGGGAAAATACTATGGGAGGGGAGGGGGGGGAGAATACTATGGGAGGGGGGGAGAATACTATGGGATGGGAGGGGGGGAGAATACTATGGGAGGGGAGGGGGGAGAATACTATGGGAGGGGAGGGGGAGAATACTATGGGAGGGGAGGGGGAGAATACTATGGGAGAGGAGGGGGGAGAATACTATGGGAGGGGGGGAGAATACTATGGGAGGGGAGGGGAAGGGAGAATACTATGGGAGGGGAGGGGAGAATACTATGGGAGGGGGGGAGAATACTATGGGAGGGGAGGGGGGGAGAATACTATGGGAGGGGAGGGGGGGAGAATACTATGGGAGGGGGGGAACACTATGGGATGAGGGGGGAATACTATGGGATGAGGGGGGGAATACTATGGGAGGGGGGGAAATTTCCTGGAATTTCTTTCTAAAAATGAGGTGCGTGTTATAAGCCGGTGCGTGTTATACGCCGATAAATACGGTAATCTAGAAAAAATTATGTCAAAAGCTTGCTATGTAAATAACAAAAACTAAGAGAGTTAACTAAACTGCATACATAAAAGAGGCAATCTGATTGATTGGATGTACCAGCCAATTATATGTAACCAATAATGTGACTTTGCTGTCAACATTAAGAACATTTTAGAAAATGTATGGTATATTAATGGTTTAGGTGATAACAACTAATGGGCAGTTTTTCATTAATATATCATTCAGCAAACTGTTCTCATTTATAGCCTACTCACTCATTGACACACACACTGACAGATACATACATATTCTCACAGACAAACACACACACTCACTAACAGACAGACACACTCACTGACAGACACACTCATACATTCTTGCACACTCACAATTTAATTTCATTTGTTGTGTTTTTATTTTTTTAAGGCTCATCCAGCCTCCCTACTTCTCCCTAGGGTCAAGTGGAGATCTTCTCACTGCTGTCTAGTGTGGGGCTGTGCTGTAATTTGCAGTTTCTCACTCCTACAGTGCACTGTTTAGTATGCCATGGCTGTAATTACATCATATTCCAACACCCGGAATCAAAGAAAGCATGAGGGAGGTGTGAGAAACTGCAAGATCTCCCCACTACCACCATCTGCCTACCTGTCTACCTCCTCTTCTCCCCCCTCAGCATATATCGGCAGAGTAGGCACCTGCCATCCATCTGCCTTACTAAATAAGCACTGCTTTGGGGGCACCCTAAAGTGGCCAGATGGTCACTTCCTGGGCCCCCTGTGGCAGGGCTCACCACTTTGGGCACTTGGACACTGTACACCCTGTGCACCTGCCTAGAATCAGCCCTGGGTTAAAGAGTACGGGTGCCGCATAATGCCGCCCCTGGTCAATGTGCTGCCTGGAGCTATGTCCCCACTGGGTCCTAAGACCCAGTTAGAGGAAAGGTAGTGTTTACATTATTCTCTAGGCACACCTCCAGTGGCAGTCACTCAGAGGTGAGCCACTACAGGTGCTTCCTGGGTCAGTGTTGCACGACACATTTACATTTAATGCATCTCTATTAGGAGCTGCTGATTGACCAGGGCAGTGTTTGGCTCCAACCCTTCCCCATCTTGGACCCCCATTTGCTTTCTTAAAAAAGGCAAAACTCCCCTTTATTCTAGCGCCCCTTGTGTCTGCCGTGCTGGCTCCGCCTCAATTCTGATGATCTCAGACAAGGAGGTGGCTCAGGGGTGAAGCCAGCACCAGCAGACTCTGAAAAAAAAAGTGCGTTTTTAATTTTTTTTCCACGTCCCTACATTTTACAACACACAATCTGTTTTATTATTTATTTTTATTTTCTTTAGTTTCATTTTATTTTCATTTATATATTTTTTATTTATTTTTTATTTTTCATTTATTTTTTTAGTTTTTGATTTGTTCACTATCCATTATTTTTTACTTAATTTAAAATGATAACTTCATTCTGTACATTTTCATATTTAATTAATTTTTTTATTTGTATTTTCATACTTTCATCTTTACATATGTGTCACTTTATTTATTTTTTCACAGTATATATATTTATTTTTATAATACACATTTATACCACTCATTAGTGCAATAAAGGTTTTCCATCTATATTTTATGAAGCCAATTCATCCCCCACTCCCTTTTTTTTCTTCCCCCACACCTTTTCCGAGCTTTTGAACAACTGTGAAAAAGCAAGCACTGTGTGCTATGAAATAAAACTACTTCCTGGATAGCATGAGCTTCGTACGTGATGACGTCATTGCACCCGGAAGATACGGGAAAATCAACATCTACAAAGAATAAAGACTCTTAACGGACAATTAAGGGAATACAAATGGAAAGAGAGAGGGGGAGGGTTAGTATTCATTTTGAATCGTAACCCGACAGTGTAAAGTCCCTAACACCGATGAAAAGCGTAGGACACCTAGTGGTGACATTACATCCACTACTTTTAACTTATATGAAAGTCAATAAATAGTTTTTTATCACTTACTCTATTTGCACTACAATTTTATTTTCTCTTTTGAGCACATGATCTTCAGCCAACTCATGGTGATCTGAACATCGAGAAGACTAAAACCCTTGAGGGCAAACTTCAAACAAGACATTCTTACTGAAATTGTAAGTGACCAATTGGGATTGTACTTTCTGGCACATTATTTACACTGTTATACGCTATGTTGTTTTGCTTTCTGTTGGTTTTGCAGATATTCCCCTATTTTGTATACACAAATTATAATCAACCATGATTACAGATGCATTCCGTATTGAGAGATGTTGACAGTGATCTCTTAAAGGATCTTAGATGTGAGGAAGATTTAATTGTGTCAGTGTGATTATTACATAATTGTGGTAGGAATTGGAGGAAAATGAGGATTGAGCTACTTTATTTTCACAATGCTGTATGCAAAATATAGTGCTGGTACTGGATCAGAGGTTATAGGAGATGGCAGCTAGGGGGGGCATTCTTCTCAGGTAGGGTGGAATTGTCACATAACAGCTCTTAAACACAAGGCTGGAAAGATAAATGGTGCATCAGGATTCCAGTGGTAGCCAGTTTAGGTATTTTAATATGTCACAATGGTGGGTCATGTGAGTACATGAGAACTAATGTAGGTAAAAGTTAATTAATATAGATCATTGTTAATGTATTTGAAAGAATATTCCCATGATGTTTTGACCTGAGTATTTAATTATATTTTTATTTAAAAGGAAAATATTTTTTAAATAATTTGGGGATTATTTAATAGTACAATGGAGTAACATAATTGCAAAATCTAAAACATTATCAAATAATTGATATGAATATACTTTAGAACTAGAGCACAAAACAAGTCGCAAGAGAGTGCTGTGAACAGACAACAGACACATTAGCCTGCCTTTCGGTGGGTCCCCACTCAGTTCTTAAGCTGGTTTTAGATCATCTTGTGCCATTACAGAGAGAACCAGACCATGCATCTCAGACTGATTCCACCCAAAAGGGCAGAACAAATCCGAAATACAGGCACAAGAGATACAGCAACCCAAGACGATCGTTTCAACCTTGTTAGGCATCATCAGTGAGAATTACTACTTTTCATTCATGACAATTCACTGCTTAGTGAACAAATTATTTATGTGCATCCCTTGAAAATACAATTATATTGTTCTAAATTACATAGTCTGGGAATATAAACAAAACAAGAATTACAATAAAAACATGGATATATATATGTATATATTTTATAAGGATATTAGACATACTAGATTAATTTGTGCCTAATTTATTTATTCCTTTAGTATAGAAGATGCTTACTTTATTAAAAAATTACAAAAGTAAGTCAATTTAAGAGCATTTTGGAAACCTTTTCATCATGCACGGATTACATAAAATTATCACTTGTGGGGGGCAGGGCCTGACTGCCGTCTGGGATAGTTACATGGTGCAGGAGCTCCTCCCCCTTTGGACTTGTGGGGGATATCCCGGTCTCTACTAAAGAGCTGTGGTCGTCACTCTGACACACTCGCCAGCTTACTGGTACTTCGGAGAGGCTGAGGCCTGACAAACAGGAGGGCTGCTCCGCAGTCTCCTACACTTGCTGAGCCACTACTTCTGGCTTTTGATCGCATCTGCAAAGAATTTTTGGTGAAACTTGAGGCCTGGAGCCTTAACTCTACCCCTGTAATCCAAGTTGTGACTCCCCTGAGCCAGCCTGTTGCCGGACTCAGAGCATCCGAGCAACTAATGCTTGTCCCCAGAGGTACATTGCGGAAGAGATGATGGAAGAAGCTGCCATGGAAGACAAATACTCCCTGCTGCTCTGGTCTCCACGCTCACCACAATTCACCCAGAAGTCGGAGTCACAAGCTCCTGTAGTCCCAACGCGACATGCCTGACACAGAGTACTTCAAATCATTCTGCAAGACTGAAAAGCCACAACAATGTACTACTGTTGAAATACTGGGGAAAAAATGGCTGGGTTGTCTGATATCCCTGGTGTGGTGGAAAGCCCTCCTCGAGGTTGCTGATAATGGCAGATGCTGGGACTCCCCATCATTGGGTATCGGATGAGTGACCCACACATTAACCTGCAGCCTAGTTGTGTTCTTTGTTCATTCTGAGCACACTATTTGCCATGACCTATCTACCCTACTTGATTAGCAGGCCAAGTCTGATAATATGCAACTGTCAGATTTAGTTATACAGTTGCAGGGCCGGCCTTAGGGGTGTGCGAGCTGTGCGGCCGCACAGGGCGCCATGGAGCAGGGGGCGCCGTGCGGCCGCACAGCCATTTAAAAAAAAATATTTTTTTTTTTTTTTTTTTTAATTTGCAGCGGGGGCGGAGCTTACCGTGCGGCGGGGGCGGAGCTAAAAGCGCCGGAAAACTGCTGCAGGGGAAGCAGGAAGGAGTCCCTGCTTCCCCACCAAACAGTCACCAGGAGCTGCACTGCCTCCACAATGAACTCCACAGGGATTGTCAGGTGAGTGTGACTCTCTGCCTATGTGTATGACTGTCTGCCTCTGTGTGTGTGTGTGTTACTGTCTGTGTGTGTGTGTATGACTGTCTGCCTCTGTGTGTCTGTGTGTATGACTGTCTTCCTCTGTGTGTGTGTCTGTGTGTATGACTGTCTGCCTCTGTGTGTATGACTATCTGCCTGTGTGTGTGTGTGTGTATGACTGTCTGCGTGTGTGTGTGTGTATGACTGTCTGCGTGTGTGTGTGTATAACTGTCTGCCTCTGTGTGTATTACTGTCTGCCTCTGTGTGTTTGTCTGTGTGTATTACTGTCTGCCTCTGTGTGTGTGACTATCTGCCTGTGTGTTTGTCTGTGTGTGTGTGTGTATGACTGTCTGCGTGTGTGTGTGTATATGACTGTCTGCCACTGTGTGTCTGTGTGTATTACTGTCTGCCACTGTGTGTCTGTGTGTATTACTGTCTGCCTCTGTGTGTTTGTCTGTGTGTATTACTGTCTGCCTCTGTGTGTGTGACTATCTGCCTGTTTGTTTGTCTGTGTGTGTGTGTATGACTGTCTGCGTGTGTGTGTGTGTGTGTGTATGACTGTCTGCCACTGTGTGTCTGTGTGTATTACTGTCTGCCACTGTGTGTCTGTGTGTATTACTGTCTGCCTCTGTGTGTTTGTCTGTGTGTATTACTGTCTGCCTCTGTGTGTGTGACTGTGTATGACTGCCTCTGTGTGTATGACTGCCTCTGTGTGTATGACTGCCTCTGTGTGTATGACTGTCTGCCTCTGTGTGTATGACTGTCTGCCTGTGTGTGTCTGTGTGTATGACTGTCTGCGTGTGTGTGTGTGTGTGTATGACTGTCTGCCTCTGTGTGTATGACTGTGTGTGTGTCTGTGTGTATTACGGTCTGCCTCTGTGTGTGTCTGTGTGTATTACTGTCTGTGTGTATGACTGACTGTCTGCCTGTGTGTGTCTGTGTGTATGACTGTCTGCCTTTGTGTGTCTGTGTGTGTGTATGACTGTCTGCCTGTGTGTGTGTGTATGACTGTCTGCTTGTGTGTGTGTGGATGTCTTCCTGTGTGTGTATGGCCGTCTGACTCTGTGTGTGTGTGTGTGTGTGTGTGTGTCACATACAACCAATACACGCATATCACACACTGTTAATATACCCATTACAAATATCACACATAGCATACATATCACCCACAGTCATCACACGTACTATTACATACACAGACAACACAAACATAACAGCATACATGGATGACGGGGGGGGGGGCGCTGTGAAGATTTTTCGCACAGGGCGTCTAAATGCCTAAGGCCGGCCCTGTACAGTTGTATTTGCTTCTTGAACTCACTTATGATACTAATCTTTTACATCTCATTACCTCTCTTTACTTAATTTTGTCTTTTATATATTTAAAAACAGTGCAGTTTCCTCTACATTTCATGTTCATGCTACATAAATGTATTGTACTATATACACAAATGTGAAATGTTACAACAAGCTTCTATGTTATACCCAGCACTGCAAAAATAAAGAATAATATTTTTTTTTTAAATTATCACTTGTGATTAAAAAACAGGATTTTCTAGTACCTTCAGGATTTTCTACTACCATTAAATCTTTTTAGCAAGTACAGTACCAAATTGGCATTACCCCAAAAAGGCAAACTCTTCTGGAAGGTACATCAGTTACCTTTAAGGGAGCAATTCTGGCAATGACAGGCTAGGGTTGTGTGAGAATATTTGTTAAATTCAGCTTGTGAAAATCAGACCTGCAGTATATAAAGGAATGACATTAGTCAGGGAATCATTGTATTACATGTCCCTAACAAATGCAAGCTGTTGTGTGCAATTAGCATAATGAGCATGTTTTTAAAGTCAAAGCAGTTTTATTTATAAAGTGCATTTTTTATACAGTGAGCACTATTGTTGTCTCTTTTACATTTCTTTTATGGTCTACATATTGATGAAACATCTACCTAACAACATTTCGTCATGTATCCCTAAGTGGGGATTGTATCACTGCACACTATTCATACTAGAGCTGGTTATTATATTAGACCTTTATACTGGAATTATCTATTTCTGGGATATATTGCATATAATTCTTGCCTTTTGTTTTTACAAAATAGAGTAGGGGATTATCTGCTAAACACAGATAAAATGGAAAAACATAGCGTTTAACTGTGTGGGAAAAATAAGGATGTATAATAAGCAATTGGCCACTCACAAATTTTCAGATGTAAAAAAGCCTTGAGTGTAATCTTTTTCCTCCAGATTTTCTATGTTCATCCTCACACTCCCATCAGTAGTTTAGAGATATTTGCTCCAAAAGAGAAAATATATACAGAAAAATAAGGTGCAAATCCAGAGTGTAGTAAAAAAGATTTAATAACTTACATGTATATTTAAAACAATCAGCATATCACCACTGGGCGTCCTACGCGTTTCGTCCTAAAATAGGACTTCCTCAGGGACTTGGTGCATCAAATGACAGCAGAAAGACAAATATAAAACATTCCCCCCCCCCCCCCGAGTTCTTATATATCCCCTCCGGACATTCATTATTCCATCATTCTCGGCCGGTGTTCTTTCGCCGTTCAGGCGGCACTTCCGGTTTTGACGGGATGTTGTCATCACGCACGTCATCTGCGTTCCAGGCGTGCGTTCCACATACCCGGAAGTGGGTGGCGATCGGCAATTATGCAATGTTTTCTCGGAGGCATGGAAACAAATAAGAGCACATGAGGGGGAAAAAGCATTAAAAAAACTCTGGATCGCTCTACAATGTATTACTCTTATTTCTCTTGCTCTAAACCACACAAAAGTGGATGAATCTATTATACTTAAGTATATATATATACTATATGAACCCTGAAACATACATAAATCATATATATAAGTCCCATATGTACATATATGATCCCAAAATAAAATTATATACAATTTTTACAATTTTATTTTAATTTTATTTTGGGATCGTATATAATTTTATTTTGGGATCATATATGTACATATGGGACTTATATATAAGATTTATGTATGTTTCAGGGTTCATATAGTATATATATATACTTAAGTATAATAGATTCATCCACTTTTGTGTGGTTTAGAGCAAGAGAAATAAGAGTAATACATTGTAGAGCGATCCAGAGTTTTTTTAATGCTTTTTCCCCCTCATGTGCTCTTATTTGTTTCCATGCCTCCGAGAAAACATTGCATAATTGCCGATCGCCACCCACTTCCGGGTATGTGGAACGCACGCCTGGAACGCAGATGACGTGCGTGATGACAACATCCCGTCAAAACCGGAAGTGCCGCCTGAACGGCGAAAGAACACCGGCCGAGAATGATGGAATAATGAATGTCCGGAGGGGATATATAAGAACTCGGGGGGGATGTTTTATATTTGTCTTTCTGCTGTCATTTGATGCACCAAGTCCCTGAGGAAGTCCTATTTTAGGACGAAACGCGTAGGACGCCCAGTGGTGATATGCTGATTGTTTTAAATATACATGTAAGTTATTAAATCTTTTTTACTACACTCTGGATTTGCACCTTATTTTTCTGTATATATTTTCTCTTTTGGAGCAAATATCTCTAAACTACTGATGGGAGTGTGAGGATGAACATAGAAAATCTGGAGGAAAAAGATTACACTCAAGGCTTTTTTACATCTGAAAATTTGTGAGTGGCCAATTGCTTATTATACATCCTTATTTTTCCCACACAGTTAAACGCTATGTTTTTCCATTTTATCTGTGTTTAGCAGATAATCCCCTACTCTATTTTGTATGTATGCTGAAGACAAGAGGAAGTCTTTGGGGATCTTTTCCAGGAAACTTCACCTTATACAGGGAAGCTCCGTTTTTTGTATATTATCACTGTTTCTCACTGGGGTTGTGATCACATATTTTGTTTGTATATTCTTTTGTTTTTACATATGGAGGAACACCCTGTTTTAGAATAATTATTCTGGACATATTTGAGGCTATATCTTGTGGCAAGTTTCAGTGGACTTTTTATTACTATTTTTTGATGTTGGATTTTTTTTTATATATTTGTGACTATACTTTGTTTATACTGTTTTGGCTCAACCTTATCTCCTCTTCTTTTTTTTTTTTTCGTTTTTACTTACTTGTGGGGCTTAGAGGGAGCCCTACCATTTTAGGTTTGCTGCCTCATTTACATATGTTCTACATTTTGTGCTTGGTGTTTAGAGAGCTGATCCTTTTCCGTTTAGTGAAATAATAATATATGTCTTCCCACTCTTGTACAGTCACCATCTTGGAGTGTGTCGCTGACTGTAACAAGTCCATCAAAAATTATTTCATGGCATCTCTCTAGGGCGATGCTGAGCACATCCCTGTACTCTTCTTTGTCTGGACCAGTGGTGTATTTAGAGTGGTCGCTGGGGTCACAGCCCCAACCGGTCCGATCCAGGGGTGACTGGCAGGAGGGGAGCACACAGCACAGTCATGGAGCTCTCAGATTAAGCAACCATGCTGTACTGCCAGAGTAAGGTTTTATTTTTTTTATATAAGTTAGGCTGTTTTTACTTAAAGTGTGCATTTCTTGATAAATACACACTAGGGTTGTGCACAACCTATTTCATTGCACTGTAAATTGTATTGTATTTTTTTCATTTTTATAAAAGCCAGACAACTACTAACATTTTGAGAAATTATCTTTTTTTTTTATTCATCAAATAAATAACAACAGTTTTTTAAGAAAGTATAAAAAAGTATAACCTTAGTAAAACAAAAAAAATATACACAGAAAATATCAAATTGTTTCTTTAGTGATACACATAATATTCTTTTTGTTATTTTTACCTTTAAAGGACCACTATAGTGCCAGGAAAACATTCTCGTTTTCCTGGCACTATGGTGCCCTGAGGGTTCCCCCACCCTCGGGGTCCCACTCCGGTGGCGCTCAAGGGGGAGGAAGGGGTTAATCCCTTACCTCTTCTCCACCACCGGGCATGCGCGGTATTCAGCCAGTCCATAGGAAAGCATTATCATAGGAAAAGCATTATCAATGGAAAGCATTATCAATGCTTTCCTATGGACGCTGGCGTCTTCTCACTGTGAAAATCACAGTGAGAAGCGCGGACGCGTCTCTAGCGGCTGTCAATGAGACAGCCACTAGAGGCCGGATTAACCCATAGGTAAACATAGCAGTTTCTCTGAAACTGCTATGTTTATTAACATAGCAGTTTCTCTGAAACTGCTATGTTTATTGCAAAAAGGGTTAATCCTAGCTGGACCTGGCACCCAGACCACTTCATTAAGCTGCAGTGGTCTGGGTGCCTATAGTGGTCCTTTAACCAGAGAATTTGTTAACACAACAGAGTTGTGTATTTGAGATGTAATGAAAGGGAAATGGTGTGCAGGCTGGCCAGTCAGTAGACTGTGCAAGATTATCAAGAGGAGGTCTTATTCATAGGTAAAACTAAACTTCCATTTTAATATTACAATGTACATTGGAAAAAAGTGCTAAAACTGTTGAAAAGTGTCTTGTTCACCTGCCTCTCTGCTACATTTTTGTTCCATTGTTTTGTTCCTGCATGAATGGTGTTACTATCAATACTTTCATAGTGGATTGCTGTATTACTTTTTACTTCTCTAATATGTTCATACTTCTGAAATATTTTTTGAAATATATATTCTTTTTTAACTTTTCAAGTGAATTCTAAAAATATATACTAATTGTTTTTTTGTTTTTTTGCTTTGCAACTTATATTGATGTGTACGTGTTTGTTGAATTTCCTGAAAATATGCTTATACTTATAAAAGTATAAGTATAAAAATAAACATACCGATAAAACAACTCATTATGTAAAAATAAAGATTGCCCTCATGTGACCTTTTATAGTGTTTATAATATAATTTACATGATTTTATTTATGAAGTGTTCCCCAGAAAATATGATAACTTTAGATATCATGGTAAATTGTTATTCCCTTAACATTCAGGGAAAATGTAAGGTATATAATTATTACTTCACATACTCACCAAATAAAAAATAAATTAAAACAAAGTTTACTTTTCTCTATATTGAATTCCTAACTTTGAAATAATTCTCAATTCTCTGTAGTGGGTATGCTTCATGAAGAACTTCCCATTGCTCTGGGACTGGAGTTGGAGCAGCATACTGGACTGGAGACTCTGCCTGGTAGTAGAGGGCTGTAGCTCGGGTGGGTGGTGGTGACCCGGGTGGATCCATGAAGCCCGGACTCAGTTCTGGGGGCAATCTCTGCGCATGTGCCATCTTCTTGCAGGTCTGGCACTGTATATTCTGTGACTGGAACCAAGGTTGTTGAGCAGGCAGGTTATAGGGTGGTCTGGAAGGTGCTGATGGTCCGGGAAGTGCGACTGCTGACTGAAAGTAGGGCCTGGCCTGGACTAGACTGGTCTCTGCTTTCAGTGGGCATCCATATATTCGTCCACCCGCCTCGCTGCTTCGGTGATGGAAGTGGGGTTGCGGTCTTTACCCACTCCTGGATGTCAGGTGCCAGCCCGTTGAAAAATTGTTCCAGTAACAGTAGCTAGAGCAAGTCTTTCATAGTGCAGGCTTCGTGGACTTGTACCCACCCAAGGGCAGCTCGATGTAGCCTGCAGGCCCTTTAAGCATGGGAGTCCTTTTTGGTCTTTTAAAGGTCTCTGAACCTCCTTCGGTATGCCTCTGGTGTAATTGCATACCTGGCGAGTATCACTTCTTTTACCCGGCCATAATTCCAGATTTCCTCATCGGGCACTGTGCGGTAAGCCTCTGCTGCTCTCCCTGATAGCCGACTTGCCAGTATGGGAACCCATTCCCCACATCTATTTTATGTAGGGCACACTGTATTTCAATGTCCTGGAGGAATTCGTCAATATCCTCCTCTGCCTCTACATAGTTTTTAAATGCACTGTACCGTATTTTCAGCTTACCCTCTGGCATAATTGTAACTGTTTGGTTCCTTTCGGGAGTTTGCTGGTGTCTTTGCCTTAATACGAACTCCTGTACTTCCGACATGGTTCCGGCAATGATCTCTATCAATGGGTTTTCGCCATAAAAAGACAGACGAAATTGTAGCTCCCTGTCGAATGCCGTTGATTCACGTTCGTATACAGAACTGCTCCGTTTGTGAGCCGAACCGCCATTGGTTCGATATTCTGCAATGATTTCAGCAATGAGGGTAGCCTTCTTTTTTTTTCTTGTCTCCATATTTACAGTTTAGATGGAATAGGGAGGAATTGCTACAATCCTGAATTAAGATTCTGGCATACATTTTTAACTGAAGTTATAACTGCTGAAGCCATAATGTCCAGACCATATGTAATTGTGATCTACTACAGCCTCTATTAGACAACTTTATGGAAACCAGTGACAATGCACAAGAGTGTGTTGATTATAATATAAGCTTTAAAATATAATTTGGTTCGTGGTGATTTATTATGAGTATTACTGTTGCTATTGCTATAATTTATATGTATAGACAAAACAAATACTGCCATGCTAATCATACAATGTATAGGGTCTTACAAGCCTTAACAGAGACAGATTGAAATCCAAGGTTTCATAAAAGATTACCATTTTAAAATTAGCAGTGTAGTTTTATTTATTTGTTGGTTTAGGATTAAGATTCTTTACTGAAATTAAAGTTTAAAAACAAATTACCTTAAAAACCACAAAGGGCAATTTACGGTTTAGATTAGCTGAGCTAAATAATCAAAGTCAGAATAAATGTTTTACTAAGTGGAATCTATCAGGCATTAACTTAATGTATTATTTGATAAAATCTCATTGGTTCAAAGAAAACAAAGCAAATGAAAAAAAATCATGAATTAAGTTGACACATACATTGTAAGTTCAAAGTATTTAAAAGAAGTTAATTTAAAAATTAGATCTACCTTCTTATGAACCTCTAAAGTAAAAAAAAAAAAAAAAAAATAACATATATGCCGGAATTTAAGAATGATATTTATATAAATGCATTATATAAGTTGAAAATGACAGCTATGTTTTAAATTAAATTTTTTTACGATAATTTATTTTATTTTAATTTGACACATATACAAAACATTTTACGTCGACAGTAAAAATCACCATTTTCTTCATAATGTATAACATATATAAATACTATATTGCAAGATTCTCAATAGTGAATATTCCAACTCCTTTCACTTTTAAAATGTTTTAAATTATAATGTACCACAGTGGAATGTTATAAATAAAAGTATTTTAGACATTCTTAAACAGATGGACAATGTGAATAATTTCCATAAATTTCAGAAAACCCACTACAGCTCAAACAGAGTCCTTCAAACAGCTGATGGAAGGCCACACACACACAGATAATACATAGCTCTGACAGGAGCTGACAAGAGACCACATGCAACATATGCCAAAGGTTGCAATCAATCAATAAGCTGTCCCATGATTAAAACAAATACAATACAACATACACTAATACACTAAAACAGGCAACATTGCATGTACAATTTACAAGAAAATTAACTTGCTTTAACATAGTGTTACAGGTAACTAGGATTATTGAAATTATCCCCTTTTTCTATGAGATGCTTAACATAATCCTAACAAATTATTATTTTTAATTTATGCAGTGCCAACATATTCTGCAATGCTTTACAGCTATACAAAGGGGTTATTTAGAGGCCTTTATGAAGGAATGACACATCTTCCAATTAATATGCATGTCTGTTCAACATATTACAAAAATTAAAAAGGAGACGCACTCAATTCACTTAAGACAGGGTGGTTAACTGAACCAAAGGCCAGCACAAGCCCATAAGATAATAAATACCAGTATTAGAAAAATGGTCCAGGCAGGGTTCAATGTCTTCAGGCATCTTTATTGGAAAATGTGGAACACTGCAACGTTTCGACTCCCAACATATTAGTCTATTACACATATTGAAATTAATAATATTGATAAGGTTGAATGAAAACACCCTCATCAGCTTTCACCTCAAGAAGAAATTCACTTCAAATGGTGAACAGTGTAAGGTAGATAACAATTGAAGATTATGCTAGCGCTAGTGTACTTATAATCTTAATTTTAATAATGACAGGAGGCGAGTATTTTGCTTTACTCTCTTTACTAAAACTCCATAGCAGTAAAGAAAGTGAATAAACGTTTTAACCAATCAAAATGCAAAAAGGGAGTATATTATTTCAGCCAACAGGCTCCTCCCCCTCTTTCGGAAGCGAACATCGGAACAGGGAAGAAAATAGTGATAAAGTCTGTAACGAACATCCGTAATGGAATCCAACGGGAATGATGAACTTCTTGGGTTGAGTAGGAAGAAAAAACAGGCACCAACCGGAGAACTTCCGATGCTTGGTCTTTATATGATGAGAAATATCGTTATGGTCATGCCGTAGATGTTCCAAATTCTTTCACACTTAAACTGAAAAGAGAATATGAGAAAGGTTAGGCACCGGTCTTGAAACTGTTTGTAGTCATGACAGTGATCCATCGGATTACATTGCAATAATTTAATTTGTATATTCAGTGTATAGACTACTAGTAGTTAAATAGGCTAATGACAACAGTGACTACCTTATGAACATAAGATTCAAGGAGTTATGAAGAAAAACAGAAGAATGAAGAAATGTAGAGAAGTATGATTAGAGTATGAATAGAGTAGTTCCCCTCCTCCCGGGTGGGAAGGGTGGGAAAATACTCGCCTCCTGTCATTATTAAAATTAAGATTATAAGTACACTAGCGCTAGCATAATCTTCAATTTTATCACATGACAGGAGGCTTCATATTTTGCATTTTTAACGCTGTAGAATCAGAGACATGGCAGCACTGGAATTCGGACGGAAATAGAAGGTGCGGAATGTAGATTCCCTAGACCAATCAGCGGAGCGTAGGATATCCGTTAAGGAGGCACCCGCCATGAAGGATGCTGCTGCTCCGCGTACTGAGTGGGCTCCGAATGTAGTGTCCACACCGGCTAGCGATAGTAACCATCGAACCCATCTTGCTAGGGTGGTGGAAGTGATGGGGACATGTGGTCTGACGTATGATACTAGGAGTTGACCTGATGGTGTAGGCCGAAGAGGTAGGGTGGTTTCCATGTACTGTTGTAGTGTGGAGACAACGCAGAGTTGCGGTTCTGTGGGGAAGAAAGGATAAAACACAGATGTGGAGTCCGTCTTAGTGCGGCGAGATATCCGGAATGTAACTCCTTCTGGAGAGATTGAGAAAGCGTCTATGTCCAGTGCTCGAATGTCTGACACTCTGCGGAAGGAGACCAGGCAGAGCAAGACTGTGAGTTTTGCTGATAATTGACGGAGGGAGAGTCTGTCGTTAGTTGGCCAGTCTTTCAGGAATCGGAGGATTACGTAGACGTCCCAGAATTGAGAGTATTTGGGCCCTGGGGGACGTTGTAATCGAATGCCTCTCAGGAGTCGGCATACAAGTGGTTCTTTGCCAACTGGAATCCCTTGTATGGGGACGTGGGCCGCTGAAATAGCTGAGCGAATTACATTAAGTGATCTGTAAGAACGTCCTAATGAGAAAAGGTGAGATAGGAAGTTCAAAATGGCTGAAACAGGGGATCGAAGTTCCGTTCCAGACACCAAGTGGACCAGGGAATTCCAGGCGGATAGATAGCATCTTCTGGTTCCGGGGGCCCATGAGTCCCATAGCAGTTCTTTAGCAGCCTGCGATAGTTCGCCGACTTGCCAGGAGCCCCTGAAAGCGTCCAAACCACCAGATGGAGATGGTTGTCTAGGATTAGTGGATGAGGGTTGCCTTTGGATCTGTTAGAATGTATTGATGATGAGGTAGTAGAAGGGGATCGTGGCATGATAGAGCTAGGAGATCTGGGAACCATGGTTGTCCCCTCCATAGTGGAGTGATGAGTACTAGTGAGGTTTGCTGATTCTTCAGATAGTGTATGGTCCTCGCTATCATGGCGAAGGGAGGGAAGGCGTAGGCTCCTGTGATCGGCCAAGGTTGTAGGAATGCATCCACTGCTGCGCTCTCCGGGTCCGGGAGCCAGCTGAAGTATAATTTCGTTTGTCTGTTGTTGCGGGACGCAAACAGGTCCAAGTGGAGTGGACCTAGGCGTTCCGCAATGCAGTTGAAGATTTGTGGATCTAGTTTCCAGTCGCTGGTGTCCCGCCAGTGGCGTGAGAACCAATCCGCTGTGAGGTTTGTCTCTCCTGGGAGGTATTCCGCCTAGAGGGAGATGTTGCGGGGTAGGCAAAAGTCGAAAATTTATTTTGTTATTTCTGATAGGAGACGTGAGCGGGCTCCTCCTAGGCGGTTGATGTAACAGACTGCGGAAATGTTGTCCATCCGGAGTAGGATGCAACAGTCCGACTTGTCCTTTGCTAGGCTTCGGATCGCGAAAGACCCGGCTAGGAGTTCTAGGCAGTTTATATGTAAGTTGAGGTCTTGGGATGTCCAAGCACCTCCTGTCGATACATTTTCGCTCGTCGCTCCCCATCCCCAGAGGCTGGCGTCTGATTCTAATATCATGTCGGGAGCTTTCCCGAAGATGGCTCGGCCGTTCCATGCTTCCATGCTGTCCAGCCACCATCTGAGTTCGTCTCTGACTTCCTCTGTCATCTGGACCGGCTGATCGTATGAGGGGTTTTCCCTGAGAAAGGAAGCTTTGAGGCGTTGCATTGCCCTGTAGTGAAGTGGACCTGTAAATATAGCTTGAATGGAGGCCGAGAGAAGCCCTACGATGCGTGCGAGGGTGCGGAGTGGAATGGTGTGGGAGCGGATGGCCCTGCGTAATTCCTTGAGATTTTTGCCGTCGGTAGCCGTAGAGTGCTGGAGGTGGAATCTATCTCGAATCCCAAAAATTGAACTGTTTGTGATGGGGAGATAGCTGATTTTTGAAAGTTCACTGTGAAGCCCAGGGATGATAGGAGATCCGTGGTGTAGCGTGTGTGTTGTATCAGTCTGAGTCTGTCTGAGCAGAACAGAAGGAGGTCGTCCAGGTATATAATGCAACGAATGCCTTGAGCTCGAAGATGTGCGGCCACGGGTTTCAGCAGTTTGGTGAAACACCATGGGGCCGAACTGAGGCCGAAGGGGAGGCACGTGAATTGCCAGGGACGGCCTTGCCAATGGAAACGAAGGTATTGTCTGCAGGATTGATGGACGGGTACTGATAGATACGCGTCCTTGAGATCCAGTCTCGTGAACCAGTCCTTGTCTTGTAGGAGGTCTCTTAAAAGATGTATGCCTTCCATCTTGAAATAGTTGTAAGTGACGTATTGGTTGAGTTGTCGTAGGTTTATGACTGGTCGTAGATCGCCCGTTTTCTTCTTGACTAAGAAGATGTTGCTGAAGAAACCTCGAGGTTCGGACGCGGGTTCTATCGCGCCTTTTGAGTATAGGGTTTGTAGTTCTTCGTTGATGAGAGATTTGTCTGTTCTTGAGCAGTTGATGGGACGTGGTATTTCCGTCTGTCGGGGTTGGTCTACGAAGTCTATGACGTAGCCTCGTACTGTCTGTAGGACCCATGCGTCCGCGGATATTGAGGTCCATTCCTGGAAGAAAAGAGATATGCGACCTGCTGTATGCATTGGAAGGGAAACATGAGTGAATTGGTTGCTTACCTGAGGAGAAACGTGCTCTGCCTCGAGTGCGTGGTCCGCGACCTCTGTCTGCGCCTCGTGTGTAGGAAGATGGTCGGTATCCCATCTCTGGGTAAAAAGGCTGTGGTCTTGTAGCTCTGGGGCCTGAGGGCCAGAAGCGGCTGGCCGCACGGCCCCTTTGGCGGCCAGCCCGTCCAAAAACACCCCTAGAGGGGTTTTGTCTAAAGACTCTTCTCATTGATGATTGAGCCTTGTTCAGGGATGTGTAGACGTTAACATGTCTGCTTAATTCTTTGAGAAATTGTTCTCCGAAAAGCTTGCCCTGTGCCATAGGACCTAACTCCTTGGTGCCCAACTCCACCAATTTCCCGTCAATGCGGAGAAGTGCTGCTTTGCGTCGCTCAGATGATAAGGCGACATTGGCATTACCCACAAAACAAAAGCACCTTTGTGCCCATTCCCGCACGTCATGCGCCCATTCGCGCACCATAGTAGGGTCAAATTGATCGGCTTTGGCTAGAGCATCATCAGCCAAGTACATAATTCTGGATAGTGGTCCCACCGAGTCCAGAAGTTTATCTTGAACCCCTCTAAACCCTTTTTCCACACCTTTTCGTGGGTCACGGCCACCTCGTGACATAAAAGTTGTCATCACTTGGTCAAATTCTGGCGTGTCCGCCACGTGGTCGGGTAGAAAAGGCCTTGGGCATTCTGACCTCAAACGGTTGCGGACCGTTTTGTCCATGGGCTTTCGTAGCCAGAGGTGCATAAACCTCGCTAGGTGGTCAGGTGGTGTCCAATCGCTTGAGCGAGGGTGTCTAATTTTTCTTGGGTCAAAAAGTTTTTGTCCCAGTGGGTCAAGGATGGTGTCTTCATCCTCTTGCGGGTTTTCCGCATTATCTTGGTCTTGGGGTTCTCCCATGAATGTGTGTTGCGGAAAAAATTATTGGGATCCGGAGTCTGAACCCCAACCACCTTCATTGGAGTCTGAGTCGTCCGCTTGCCATTTATCTAAAATGGCCATGGGTTTAGTTTGGGACTGTTCTTCATCCGAAGAGTAGTCGTGTTGAGGATTCGTGATGGTGGCAGAAATGGGTTTAGCGCGTTTAGCGGGGTTTTTACTTTTATGTGAGTGGTCTTTTTCGCCTTTCCACTGGCGTTTGCCCGTGAGAGTTTCAGGGCTTTTGTGATATTCTTGTGCATCAGAATCGGAGTCATGGCGGGATGGGTGGGCTTTAGATGGTTTCCTCTTGTCGGAGCCAGAGGCCATCATCTTGGAGAGGACTTTCTCCATTGAGGCAGAAACGGCCTCGTTCACCATATTTTGGAGATCTGTGGTTTGAGAGGTCTCCATGGTGTCTGGGTATATGATTGGCACAGGGCGTGGTAGAGGTCAGTCTGCTGTATTTTAGTCGATATAGACTGTAGTAATATCGCTATGCAATACCCCAGCAGGGTGCAATAACGTAAATTTTTTGTATAGTAGTACAATCGGGACCCCAGCAGGGTTATTAGAATAAATAATAATAATAATAAAACCGAGTACCCCAGCAGGGTCTAGACGGTATAGTAACTGGTCAGATGTAAGCCAGATAACCCCAGCAGGGTTGTAATAAAATGATACCCCAGCAGGGTATGAGTAGTGGTATGTTGGAGATTAAGCTCCAGCAGGATAGTAATCCGATTTATATAATCACCCCAGCAGGGTGTATAATGTCCAATGGGCTAGTAACAGGTGTGTAACCACTAGGCCCCAGCAGGGCAAATAGACCACTTGTTGGGATTTTTAAATGTATTCTGGGCCTCACCCAGTATGACAGAGGTGGCCACAAAGCGACCTCCTTAGCAGCACAATATATAGGGCAGCACCCCAGTCAGGCACAGGTTAATACCTGATGTGCCTTTCAACAGCTTGTGTGACTGACCTCTTGTAGCAGACTGTAGAAGGCTTGCAGTGTCCGTTGAACTTGCCGTTCTGAGGTTTCGCGGCAATTTGCTGCGGTCCTAAAATGGCGGCCGTAATCTTGCGAGACGCGGGATTAAAAATGGCCGCCGCGAGAAGGAAGCCGCGGCTGAAATAGGGCCGCGGAAAACGCGGCGGAAAAGAGCCTCCGAGCGGCGGCAAGGTGGGGAAAAAAGAAGGATGCAGGGAGAAACCCAAGCAGAAAGGAGAGAGGTAAACTACCACTAGGGTGAAGTAACCCCGGTGGTACTAAACATAGGATAGATAGTAGGATAAAAATGGTTTAGAGACTACAGAAAATAGCAGAACTATATAGATAATGAAAAAGTTAGATAATAAAATAGTATATATGAGGAAAAAAGGTAAATAAAACATTCACATGAGGTAAAATAGGGAAGAGCCAAAAACTCTGACCTGTCTGCGATGGAGCAGTAAAGAAAGAGGGGGAGGAGCCTGTTGACTGAAATAATATACTCCCTATTTGCATTTTGATTGGTTAAAACGTTTATTCACTTTCTTTACTGCTATGGAGTTTTAGTAAAGAGAGTAAAGCAAAATACTCGCCTCCTGTCATGTGATAAAATTTAGCAAATATATATTTATGTAATAAACTTGTATCCACTCTATCAGGTTATAACATAATCACTGTATATCATAATCATTGCATAACTGCTTTTCCGATTCATAAAGATGAACTCAGAAATAGCAAATAACGAGAAGAAATGTTAATTAGAGAAATTCATGAACTCTGTTGCTGCCCTATCCCACTAAAATACTACCCTGCATGAATGAGTTTAATTACAGACTTGTCTGAATATTAGGATTTTTGCAAATAATGAGATTATGATAGGATGTAACAGGAGAAGAAGAATGTCAGAAAGACTTGTGCAATATAGTTTGAACTGCTCGCTCGGGCAGCCAAATTGTAATCGGGCCACTAGATTTAGTTTGCCCCCAGGCTTCCAGCCATCACCTGCCAGAAACCATGAAATCCCTCACAGGATTATGAGCTACCCACACACACCCACCAACATAGCACACAGCCACATACATTACTCACAGATATTCACACAGCCACCCACAACATACACAGCCAGCCACCCACGTTTCTTTTTGTTAAAGGACCCCTCCCGCCTGGCTCTGGAAAGGGGAAAAGGGGTAAAACTTACCTTTTTCCAGCGCTGGGCGGGGAGCTTTCTGCCTCCGATCCTCCTCCGTTCCGCCCCGTTGGCTGAATGCGCACGCGCGGCAAGAGCTGCGCGGGCATTCAGACGGTCGCATAGGAAAGCATTTACAATGCTTTCCTATGGACGCTTGCGTGCTCTCACTGGGATTTTCACAGTAAGAATCATGCAAGCGCCTCTAGCGGCTGTCAATGAGACAGCCACTAGAGGATTTGTGGGGAAGGCTTAACCCATTTATAAACATAGCAGTTTCTCTGAAACTGCTCTGTTTATAAAAAAAAAATGGGTTAACCCTAGCTGGACCTGGCACCCAGACCACTCCATTAAGCTGAAGTGGTCTGGGTGCCTAGAGTGGTCCTTTAATTACGCAGTACCACATCACAAATAGACAAAACCCACAGCATTTACAGATGTCAACACACCGTCAACACACACCACATACACCACACAAAGCTGCATCATTTATAACCACCCCACATAAAATACTATTTGGCAAATAGAAATGACTCTTGTAAGTTAATGGTTATTAATGACCACCTTACATTAAAATAAAATTAAAAGAAAAACATTAAAAAAAAATCCTAATAATATGTGCCATTGATTCCTGCATGCAGATAATACCTTCTTTACACCTATATAGTATTATTGCGTGCTTGTTTAGTAAATCACTGGTGAGTTAATGGTTGTTAATGGTTGTATTTAGATGCTGTGATACATGTGGAGTGAAAAATATTGATTAAGACATGTGAGGGTAGTATACTGAAAATGTTTACTGGTATGCTAATTTACATTTTGCATGATACCTGTAAGTATAATTTTGGGAGTAGTTGAGTATGTATTAATGTTTGTTGGTGTCTGTAATTTATCCTCTGTGTGTGAAGTTATTTGAATATATGTGATATTCTGTATATTTTCTGAACATACAGATTATTTTAATTCAGTATTGCAAGGGTTCCGATGTGTTTGCTGATTTCAGTGTTAGTGCATCTTTATATGGGCAAAATAGTTTTAAACAGATTTTAGTCATACTAAGGATAGGCAGAATCAATTTGGCATTAATTAAACTGCTCTGATATATTTGGGTTAATGCTAGCAACAATCAATGATGAAACTCTGTTACTTTCTCAAATAGTTGTGTATGGAAAAAAGTTACACCGCAGGAAAAATTAGCTAATAACAGCTGTATGTGTGTGTGTGTGTGTGTTTTTTTTGCCAACATGTGGCTTTAAATCCCCTGGAATGAGAAACAATAAAAACAACTTTGTTTATCCCTAACCTAAAGGTATTTATGTCAACACAAGAAGGTAACATTTTCCATGAGAGTCACAGGTCACAGTTAAATGAATTCTTCTTAGACAGAAGGAAGAATTCTAATTAATACCTTGTCAGTAATGTTATTCTAAGCCTGGTAATTGATGTTTAGCCTGATAGAATATCTTATTATATTAACACTTTTTAAATGAGTGAATAGATTATCACAATTCTAAATGTGCATTATAAAACTATTAAAACAATGACAATAGTAAGAATTCGAGTGAACTCAAAGTGAATTTCAAATTTAAGGCCTGAGTATTTGATTGCAAAGCCTAGATGAGAGATCATTTTTCTAGTTTGGCTATTTTGATCTTAAATTTGAAATTACTTTGAATTCACCTTAGAATTCTTAGATTAGTGAATAACCCTGATAAACCCTAAATAACCCTTCTCACTTTAGAGAATGACCCTTTGGCTGTTTATGTACTAAAGTTAGTGGCTTCTCTGGAAACTCAGACTGGAGATCTGGAGTTGGTAGAAAGAGATAATTTAGTTAGGGACCAGGCAGATAGCTGGGTTACAGTTAGGCATGTGCATGGGGAAAGCTTTCGGTTCGGTTCGGCATTCCGAAATTCGGGATTTTAGAAATTCGGGACTTCGGCAATTCGGCACTTCAAGACTTCGGAACTTTGGCAACTTCGGCACTTCAGCACTACGGACATTTTGCCACTTCAGCACGTCGGAACTTCGGCAACTTCGGCACTTCGACACTTCGGAAATTCGGCCACTTCGGCACTTCAGCATTTCGGCACTTCGGCACTTCGACACTTCGGAAATTCGGCAACTTCGGCACTTCGGCACTTCAGCACTTCGACACTTCGGAATTTCGGAACTTCGGCATTTTGGAATTTCGGGACTTCGGCACCTTGGGACTTCTCTTGCAGCCACTTGGTAGATAACTCCCTAATTCCCACGGTATTAGGGAGTTATCTACCAAAAGGCTGAAAGACCTAAATTGGTCTTTCAACCAAATTTACTAATACTAAGTAAAAATTTAAAAGATTTACCTGTCACAACACTCTGATTGGTTGGTTTGAAATCCACCAATCAGAGTGCTCTGTGTCATTTTACACAGCGTGGGAAAGTTCTTTGGAATTTTCCCACGCTGTGTAATTTGACTCATAACTCTCTGATTGGTGGATTAAGTAACCAATCAGAGTGCTATGAGTCAAATTACACAGCGTGGGAAATTTGCAAAGACCATTCCCAACGCTGTGTAAAATGACACAGAGCACTCTGATTGGTGGATTTCAAACCAACCAATCAGAGTGCTGTGACAGGTAAATGTAGAGACTTACCTGTCAGTCTCTTAATTTACCTGTCAGAGCACTCTGATTGGATGGCTTAAACCCACCAATCAGAGTGCTCTGAGCCTAATTGCAGGGCAGGGCCTTCCCCTGCCCTGCAGAGCTCAGTCTGCGCGGAGCCCTCCATGGGTGAGGATGGATTATTTATTTTTTGCGCTCGTTTTTTTTATAATTGATTCAATTATTATGGGTTTTTATTTGGCCTCTTTTGGGGATGAAAAAATAAGATTTTAGAAGAAAGAAAACATTGAATGGTAAGTTTTATTTTTTTTTAAAGGTACTTAGTTAAAGGTCCCCCATAATTATTTTTAGGGTGAGGGGGTAGGTAGGGGGATAATTTTTATTGGGGGAGGGGGTGACTAGGGGATTGGGGACCCCTAGTAATCTGGGGGGGACATTTTTTTTAGGGCCCCCACCCGTCGCTCAGGGGTGGGGGCCAGGGGGGAGGACATTAGGTCCCCCCTTATTTTACTGTAGGGCCCCCACCCACCGCTCAGGCATGGGGGCCAGTGGGGAGGACATTAGGTCCCCCCTTATTATAATTTAGGGCCCCCACGGGCCGGGGGGAGGACAATAGGTCCCCCCATTATTTTACATTAGGGCCCCCACCCACCGCTTAGTTGTGGGGGCCAGGGGGGAGGACAATAGGTCCCCCCCATTATTTTACATTAGGGCCCCCACCAAGCGCTCAGGGGTGGGGGCTGGGGAGGGATATAGGGACCTTATTTTTTTTTTACAGTGAGCAGCCACAGGCTGCTCACTGTTTACTAGACATACCCCTACTCGTGGTATAGCGAGTAGGGGCATAATTTACTAATACTAAGTAATCTTTACTTAGTATTAGTAAATTTGTCTGAAAGACCAATTTAGGTATTTCAGCCTTTTAGTAGATAGCTCCCTAATACCATGGGAATTAGGGAGTTATCTACTTATTCATTCCTGTCATTACATTGACTGGCCAAGTAACTTACATTTTATATGAATGTGTGTTTCTTGATTGTTGTAAGTGTTGCAAATGCTTACAGCTGAATCCTGGCTATGTTTGTATACTTTTTATTCAAAATTGTTTACAATGTAACATTCTTCTTCTTTCACTGGGTAAGTATATTAGTAAGTATATTCGGAAGTATATTAGTACTTAGGCAATACTGTGCTTCGGAACTTCAGCACTTTGACACTTCGGCAACTTCGGAACTTCGGCACTTCAGAACATCGGCACTTCGACACTTCGGAAATTCGGTAATTTCGGAACTTCGGGACCTCGGCAATTCGGCACTTCGGCAATTCAGCACTTCAGCAATTCGGACATTCGGAAGTACCCGAATGTCAGAATTGCCTGAAATTCGTCTGAATTCATATTCGGACCGAAACGAATTGCACATATCTAGTTACAGTTCTAACTGAAGCTATAACCACTTCATCTGGACAGCAGCTCTCTCCAGGGTGCTTGAGTTTTTCATGATCCAGCTCTTATATTTCATATTTTTAAAAGAAGGTAAAGATTTAGTTAGTACAGAATAAGGTCCTGCAGAATAGGTTAATGAAATTAGGAAGCAAACTGAATAAAAGGACCTCTAATGTAGTATTTCCAAAATGCTACCAGTGCCACATGCTAGAGTAGAAAAGCATCATGTGATAGGATAGGTTTATCCTTGGCTGAACTCAAAGTGTATGAAGGAGGGATGGAGTCTTGTAGAGGACTGGGATGATTTTGCACTAGGGTCCTAAATATGTACCTGTGATGGATTCTGCCTGAATAATGGTAGGGCAGAAGATGACTAAAAGGTTGGATGAGACTTTAAACTCGTAATAGGATGAGTGATGTAGAACATTACAAAATGTAGCAAAAAGGAGTTCGGAATTATCTGAATCAAAGGAATTGATGATTGGGGGTGTAATGAGATCAGCACAGAGGAGATAAAAATACATTAAATACTGTACCTAATATTGATGGGAACATTAAATGTCTGCCTGCTTATATAAGGAATGTACGTAACAAAAGAGGCAAGCTAGAGTCATTGGCATATGATAAACAATACAACATAGCAGCTATTGCTGAATCATGGTGGTATAATTCCCAGATTTTACTAGTAACATGACGTAAAGTCATGATTTTATTAAAGACACGGAGGCGAGTATTATGCATAACTCTTTCTTTATTTCCTCAGCAGCAAAGATAGAGGAATATAAATATTGTCAAAATGAAAGAAAAAACTGAACAGGCATAACAGGCAGCCAATCACATAACAGAGGAAGTAGCTATATAAGTCCTGTGTCTCCCACAATCCCCCTCTTTCTTGCGAAAACCGAAGACCAGGTAAGATAAACGATGTCCCACTTGATCCAAACAGGAAACGGGAAACAATGCGAAAACTTCAAGCTTCAAAAAAGATAGAAAAATATGGTAATTTCCAAACTCAAAACTGTAGACTTACCAAACATAACCGTGAGGAGCCATACAATAAAAGAACTGGATTCTGAAATAGAAAATATATAAAAATTAGAACCCAGCATAAAACCTTCAAGATAATCCAAAACCTGATAAAAAATACATGATATAAATACATGATATAAATACAGACCTAATTGAAAAAACATACCTGAAATAGCACCGAAGCATCTCCTTTCCCAAAATCCACACCGGGAGGATAGGCGGGAATAATACTCGCCTCCGTGTCTTTAATAAAATCATGACTTTACGTCATGTTACTAAAAAAATCTGGGAATTTTATTAAAGACACGGAGGCTCATATTATGCAAGTTCAAAGCTGTGCCACTACTCGAGATGCGATGTGTTCAATTGGTCTGAAATAGAAATCTCGAAAGGTCGATTCTCTGGACCAGTCCGCTGCTCGCATAATGTCTTCTAGACGACATCCGACTGAGGATGCTTTTGAAGCCATCGCGCCTCGCACAGAATGAGGCGTAAAAACAGAGGTGTCTATACCTGCAGAAGATAGTAGCCAACGCACCCAACGTGCCAGAGTAGGTGTCGAAACTGGCCGGTGAGGTGACTTTAAAGACAAGAACAAATCATGTAGATCAGCGGAGCGAAGGGAACGTGTAGCATCCAGATAAACATCCAGATGACGCAATCCACTGGGCAGAGTGCCGGACAACCAGAAAACCTAGGGTATGTAAACGACTTGGATGCAGATTTCGTCCTTCTGGATATGTCAAAAGTAACTCCTTCCGGGGTGAATGCAACGGCGTCCCAATCCAGGGCCCTGACGTCAGAGACCCTCTTGCAAGAGATCAAACAGAGTAACATCACCAGCTTGGATGACAATCGTTTCAAAGTCAATTCTTGGTTAGGGTACCATGATGAGAGGAACTGCAACATCACGTTGACATCCCAAAAGGCAGAGAAACGAGGCCGAGGAGGACGGGCAAGGCGAATACCCTTGAGAAGGCGACATACAAAAGGATGCCTGCCGACAGGGGAACCATCCAAACCCTTGTGTCCGGCCGAAATAACCGAGTGGGATAGGTTGATCGTGCGGTATGCCTTGCCCGAGTCAAACAGGAACGTGAGGAACTCCAGGATCAAATGCAGAGGGGCAGATACGGGATCCACTGCCCGTTCCATGCACCAACCAGACCACGATCTCCATGAAGCTCGATAAGCTGTTCGTGTGCCTGGGGCCCAGGCGTTATCGAGGAGCAGGAGAGTTGTCTGCGGAACGTCTGAGACAACCCAAGGTCCCCTGAAAGGAACCATGCTATCAGGGGCAACTTGTGTTGTAACACCAGGTTGTGTGAGTTCCCATCCGGATCCAGAAGGAGGTCCTGGAAGACTGGTATCAACCGAGGGAAATCTATGGACAACTCCATCAAGCGAGGGAACCATGGTCGAGATCTCCAGAGAGGGGTGACCAACGCCACACGACAGTCGTGGCGAACCAGTTTCGAGATCGTGCGTGCGATCATGTTGAACGGGGGAAAAGCGTACAGGTGACCCTGCGGCCAGTCTTGGAGAAAGGCATCCGATGCCACCGCTGCCGGGTCCGGCCTCCAGCTGTAGAACTTCGGCAGCTGAGTGTTCAGCCGTGATGCGAACAGATCCATCTGGAATTGTCCCCACAACATGTCCAGGCCCTGGAACACCGAAGCGTGTAAACGCCAATCGCCAGAGTCTCTTAAGTGTCTGGAATTCCAATCCGCTCCCGAATTGTCCAGACCCGGAATGTGTTCCGCCGTCACCGAGACGTTGTTGTAGAGGCAGAACTGCCAGAAATCTTTTGCTAGAATCGCCAACATTTTGGACATCGTACCGTCCAGGTGATTTATGTAACGGAGCGCCGCCACCACGTTGTCCATCTTGAGGAGAACGCAGCAATTCGCCCGCCCTGGGGTAAGGCTGCGGATCGCGAATGCCCCTGCCAGGAGTTCCAAGCAGTTGATGTGTAACGACTTCTCCATGTCGGACCATCTGCCTCCTGTGGAAACGTCTCCACAACAAGCACCCCAGCCTTGCAAGCTGGCAACGGACTCTATCACTACGTCCGGGACGGAGCCGAAAATGGCTCTCCCGTTCCACGCCTCCATGTGTGCCAACCACCATTCTAACTCGTCTCTGGACTCCGCGTCCAAGCGTATCCGAGATTCGTAGGAGTGGCCCAGTCGAAGGTGTGACCCTTTGAGCCGTTGAAGGGCTCTGTAATGTAGTGGGCCCGGGAAGATCACCTGAATAGAGGCTGTGAGGAGGCCAATAATTCTCGCCAATTGTCTTACTGACAAGTCCGAGACACGAAGAGCCCTCCGGATTTTTTTCCGAATGGCTTTCATCTTGGAATCCGGTAGAAATAGAAACTGCTGGACGGAATCCACTTTGAAGCCCAGAAATTCTATCGACTGGGCGGGGGTCAGGACCGATTTGTCCCAATTGATCAGAAATCCCAAACCTTGTAAAAGGTCGGTCGTCCATTCCAAGTGTAGTAGGAGGTCCGCCTTTGACTGGGACAAGATCAGAATGTCGTCCAGTTAAATAATGAGGCGGACCCCTCGGGTTCGGAGGAATGCCACCACCGGCTTCAAGAGCTTGGTGAAGCACCAAGGAGCCGAAGAGAGACCGAAAGGCAGGCAGGTGAAGCGCCATCGTCGGCCATGCCAAGTGAAATGTAGGTAGTCCCTGCAGCCTGCAGCAATGGGAACCGTGAAGTAAGCGTCCTTCAGGTCCAGTTTGGCCAGCTAATCCGACTGGCGTAGAAGGTCTCTGAAGCAGTGTATGCCTTCCATCTGGAAATGTTGGCAACGCAGGAAAGCATTGAGAGGGCGAAGATTTATCACGGGGCGAACCCCACCCCCTTTCTTTGGTACTAGGAACAAGTTGCTCGTAAAGCCTCTTGCGGCGAACGGCAGTTCCTCTATTGCGCCCTTGGACAACATTTCCACGACTTCCGCGGAAATCATCTCGTCCTGATCTGGTGGAAGAGACAGTTCTCTGGGGGGACAAAACTGGACAGGCATAGAAACGAACTCTAGGCGATATCCCCTTACACACTGTAGTACCCAAGCATCTGAGGTCAGCGCCACCCACCTGTGATAAAACAAGGCTAACCTCCCCGCTACCTGAACCTGAGCGGGAGGGGAAGAAGGGGTACTCACCGTAAGGACGTCTGTTTGGAGTGCCACTGCGGGGGTATCTGGAGCCCCAAGCTCTGCCTCTGGCTGGGAAGAAGGTGGGCGCTCTCGGGTCTTGGAAGCCTCGTGACGGAAAAAAGGAACCTCTGGGTGCTCGGAACAAGCCTCTGTAACCGCGGCCAGGCGGACGGTTCCTGCTATGCCCGGCCCCTCCAAAAACCTTGGGCGCGAACATGCGCTTCATGTTCGCCTGCGCTTTATCAATTGCCGTAAAGGTCTTCACATAGGAGCCCATGTCCTTGACAAAGGAGGAGCTGAACAGTAAGCCCTCCTCAGTCGGGTCAGGTTCTGTCACTGTCATAGCGGACAGCTTAGGGTCGATCTTTAGGAGGATCGCCTTACGCCTCTCGGAGGACATAGCTGTATTAGCATTGCCCAGCAGGCATATAGCCCGCTGGACCCAACCAATGGCCACATCCATATCCAAAACTGAGTCCCCAGATTTGGCAGCTTCGAGAAGTTCGTATAACTTCGATAGGGGCCCTAGAGTATCCAGGATCTTGTCCTGGCACCCTTTCAGGGAGTGGTCAAGGCCCTTCTTGGGCTTCCAGCCCGACTTATTGAGGAATTGGGCAATTTGGGGGTCAATATCCGGGGTTCTGCCGGCAGCGCCGGGGAGGGAAGGTCTCGGGCATTCGGCGCACAGCTTATTGCGGCCTTCTTTAGAGAGCGGGGTGCGAATACGCTTAGCCACGTACTGGGCAATATGGTCTGGGGGAACCCACTCAGCTGACCTGGGGTGCCGCAGGTCGTCAGGGTCGAACAGGGGGTTACCCTGCGGGTCAAGAATCGCCTTGGTATCCCCAGAGGCGTCCAATAAATGGCCACTGGCCTTGGCAGAGGAGCCCGAGGGGGTCACGCCCGTAAGGGGCAAATCCTCGCCAGAATCACCTTCGTCAAAGGAGTCATATCCCATATGGTCGGACTCATCCTCCACACTCCGGTCGGTATCCGACCCATCATCTAGGGCCTTAGCCCTTTTCCATAGTCTAGCCTTTTTAGCCCGGCCAGGGGCTCTTTTGCGCGTGGGGTGCGCGCTATCAGTGACCGCTTCCAGCGTGTCATTCATGGCAGGTAGCACCTGCATCGAGGAGTGGGAGCCGACATTTTTGGATTTGGCCTTAGCCTTACGTGCCCCAGGCACTGTCTGGGCAGGGGAAGGGGACCCCCCACCCTGGGAAGCTGGGGTGGTTATTGCAGGTACAACCATTGAGTGCAGGGAGTGGGTAAATGAGGAGGAGACAGCCCCCATGGCCGAGGCAATAGCCTTCTGCAGGGAGGAAGCCATAGTGGCTTCAAGCAATGCTTGAAATTCCTGAGAGGCCATAGCACTCTCAGTAGTCTCCATGGTAAAGTCCCCAGAGGGATCTGCAGGCCCATCATCCCTATCCTGCATGATGGCAATAATTTGCAAGAGCAAACTGTAAACTAACGAAATAGGGCAGGAGAGAACTAAAAGGGTTGAGTAACCCACAGAGAAAAGCAATAAGAAATATTCAGACCGTTAGTGTGCCCGGGAGGGATCGAGGCGACCGACTGCATGGCAACTAGGAGGCAGGCCGCATGGAGGTCCGTCCAAAATGGCCGCCGCACGCGAGGGAAGTGCTCGCGGCCGTGCACCCATCGGGGGAAGGGGCGCGTGCACTCTGCCCGCGCGGTAAGACCGTGAGCGGGCAGGGAAGTGCACGTAGCCGCGGTCGTGATGAAAGGACCGGCCGCGGCAAAAATCACTGTCTGCACCCGCGAGAGGGAGCAAGGGAAAGGCAGGGAGAGAAAATCTCCCGGAAAAGGGGAAAAACCCCCAGGGATCCCCAAGGCACACTAAGCGGAGCACAACAAATAAAAACGATGCATACACACTTAAACAAGGGATGCATCAATACAACAACACCAAAGTAAATTCAGTAAATAGCGATAATAATAAGAAATACCACAATCAAAGTGCAACAAGTAAGAGAGCTAAACATGGATACTTAGCTGTCTGAGGAAGCAGCAAAGAAAGAGGGGGATTGTGGGAGACACAGGACTTATATAGCTACTTCCTCTGTTATGTGATTGGCTGCCTGTTATGCCTGTTCAGTTTTTTCTTTAATTTTGACAATATTTATATTCCTCTATCTTTGCTGCTGAGGAAATAAAGAAAGAGTTATGCATAATATGAGCCTCCGTGTCTTTAATAAAATTGAGTTTATTTAAGAGGGTGTGCACTGTTTAGAAAGGATAGAATAAAATAAGAAAAAGTGATGGGATATGTTTAATGTCAAATCAAAATAAAACCCTAATACACTCCAAACACCAAAACAAGTACAGCTTAATTTAGTGGTCTTGGTGACAATATGCTGTTCCTGTTTTCTGACAAATTTAAGTGCATTTTCTGAGAAAAGAGAATGTTTACACTTGTTAGCCAATGAGCTTCTAGTGGCTGTCAATCAGCAATATGTATACATTATGGACTAAGCTAGAAAATGAAAAACTGAGCACAAAGAGAACAAGACTAACCTGATTTGTGTGTTTTTCAATGAGAATCAGGAAAACACAAACATTGTTAATAGTTTTTACTTCAATTTTCCACAAAGACCAATCTTGATGTACAAAAGCAAATCAATTTTACAAAAACACAAGAGATTAGATGACAAGGACAACATTTTAATGTAAACAAAGTCATGGGGACAGATGGTATTCACCTACAAGTTTTTAGGTCAAGAAAACACTGGTTTTAACATACCAGATTTTCTTTTCAGAAAATATACAAAATCAGTGGAGAAAAATAGATAATTTGCTAATATTCAAAAGGGATCACAATTTTTGCATGGATAATATAGACATGTGAGCTAAACATCAGTCGCTGGAATTTTATTAAACGTTTTTAAGAGCTCATATTCAAAAATTGAATGAGAGTAACAATGTAATTAATATTAATCAATATGCTTTAAGCATGTCAAATTAATTTAATATCATTCTATAAAGCTGTCAGTAAAAGTATAGGTCAAGGTGTTTAGTAGATATGACTTACCTTGAACAAATCAAAAGTGATTGGTTTATAATATTTATTATGACTTACATATTACCATAAATATTCAATTTAAAAAATTGTCGTGACCGAGATAGGTTTGATGAAGGACATGTGTTGGCCAAATGTCACTCATTTATCTGACACCATAAATAAAGGATTAACTTATTGATATGGGGACTGTGCTTAACTCTTTCTTTCTCTCCTGTTGCTGTTGTTGGAGTCCTTTTCCTGTGCACCCGAGATGGACCTGGATCCTCATTACCTGGTATAAATTGGTTAAATGGGCATCGTAATGACAGATGAGATTTATGTATTTTGGGATGAGGAGAACACAAGCATCTGATAGAATTAATGGTATTGAGCTAGAAAAAATAAATACACGAGAAGAACTTGAGAACAGTTATAAACAGACTAGGAAACAGTGCACATTCTCAATCAACTGTTTTTAAGGTATGTAATGTGCTGCTCCAAGAGTGCCTTAGGGGGCAATGTGAACACTGCATTTTCTATGTAAAGGCAGTGTTTACATGAAAATGACTGCAGGGAATTATACTTACCAGGACAACTACATTAAGCTGTAGTTGTTCTGGTGACTATAATGTATTTTAAGAAGAAAGGCTTTAAAAAAAGAATCTCAGAGGAGATTTCGTAAAATTAAAAAAGACAGAGGTAGAACTGTGCCAAAACAAGGTTTTTAAGTCTCTTGTATAAATTTCAACCACTTAAAGGGAAACTCCAGTGCCAGGAAAACGATCCGTTTTCCTGGCAGTGGAGGGTCCCTCTCCCTCCCACCCACCAATCCCCAGTTACTGAAGGGGTGAAAATCCCTTCAGTCACTTACCTGAGGCAGCGGCGATGTCCCTCGCCGATGTCTCCTCCTCCGCGCCGCTCCTCCTACTGGCTCCGTCGGCCAGCGGGCGAGACTGAACCCGCCCACCGGCCGAGGAGACCTAATGCGCATGCGCAGCAATTCCGCGCATGCGCATTAGGTCTCCCCATAGGAAAGCATTGAAAACAAATTTCAATGCTTTCCTATGGGGATTTGAGCGACGCTGGAGGTCCTCACACCACGTGAGGACGTCCAGCGACGCTCTAGCACATGTTTCCTGTGCTATGGACCAGGAAGAGACCTCTAGTGGCTGTCTAGTAGACAGCCACTAGAGGTATAAAAAACTGCAATAATTACACTTACAGGGTTAGGAGTAGTGGGAGTTGGCACCCAGACCACTCCAATGAGCAGAAGTGGTCTGGGTGCCTACAGTGTCCCTTTAAGGATGGAGGCAATCAAAAGAATTAATACACTTGTACACTTTCTGATCAAAACTAAATAAAAAACAATTTTCAGTGATGTCTCCTGAGTACAACATTATCCCCCATGTACAGGTTTAATGGTGTTTTGGAAAGTTACAGTGTTAAAAGGGCTTGCAAATTAAATTCTCTGTACTTTCTGCCTGGGTTGACAAGCAGATCATTTAAATTGTAATTAATAAATGTATCTAATTAGGCAAAAAAAATACATGAACCTACTCATAGAACTTAAACATATCTACACATAGAATTTTATATATGTAAAATAAGAGATGACATTCGTATTTTGCAATACCTGTATTATAACAGAATTTGTAATGACAAACCTTCGGGAGAACCTCACTTTTTCAAGTCTAAGAATTTCCATGTTGAAGGATGTTATCTATTAAACTGCTGAAACTTTAATTCAGTTTTGTTATATGTTGCAATGCTAAATATGGATATCAAATTAGGGATTTATCTATTAAGCTGCACAGAGATTAAAATTAAGAAAATTACTTTTTCAGTTCCTATTTTTATAATTTTAACAGTTCAGTTGATAATTTTCTAATTTGGTACCCTTATGTGGGATTGGACACATAAAAATACCAAATTGGGGAGCTATCTGTTAAACTGATGAAGGTTTAAAATTAATGTAACAAAAAATATTTAACACGAAATTACCAAAAATTTGAGAAAAAGAGAAAACCAGAAAATTATAACAGATTGAAATGAAGTTGATAGAGGAAAAAAAAAGAAAAATGGAGAAAAGAGAAAACAATAGGTAAGATAAAAACAAAGAGAGTTGTACTAAACGTGTAGTTTTAATATGTGTAGTGGTAGAAAGATAGTTAATTCCTGATTATGACTACTACAAATGCTTTAAAATTAATTATTTGTTTCTACTTATCAAATAAACAGGGTCATAAAGGGTAATTTATTGAAGCATCAAGCCTTATACATCCAAAGTGTGTGTGTGTGTTCTTTTTTTTATTTAAAACCACCTTACATCATATTAAGAGATTATTATTTTTTTTAAAGGATTTTAGATTTCACATGTTTCAGAAAATATCACAAAATAAATACAAAAATGTGATTTTTAAAGACAGCTGCAGGTGGTTGTCATGTCAATTCAGATTAGAATATTTTCAGTGGATGTCTCTAAATGCTGGATATTTTTTAACATCCGCATTTTCTTTTTTGACTTAGTGGTTATTCAGTTTCAAAAATGCTACCACCAATTCACAACATTTCTTCTAATAGCACACCTGTCATTTTTTTTCATCCATTCAGTTATTTCTGTGGATTAGCATAAAATGATACGCTAAATTGTAAAATCAAATACAACTATGTATTGTCTTATTTAAAAAAAAAAGTCTGTTAAAATGAAAGCTACATGTGGGTTATAATTGTAGTAAAGTTAGGGTAGAGTAATACAAATTCTAATTCTTCATAAAATGTAAAATTAGGATAAAGGACAAATAATAACAAATTTAGGTCTTTTCCAAATATATTTCTACTCACTACATGCATGCTTGTTTCTCGGTGGATTATTTAATCTTTTCTACATATACTGGACTTGCTTATTGAAAACATTACTTGAGGACTAAACACAAAATCTACCACTAGCCCAATACAACATGAATAATTTGACATATAGACCAATATGGCTTTAATGTGCAATTTTGGCTCTTGTTTTCTACATCAACCATCAACTCTACATATTGTACTCTTTGGTGCATAGATCCATTATTTCTGGGTATTTTTTAAAAGACATGAAAATTTTGTTTAATCACGTATCACTTCAGTTTATTAAGTGGTGTCTGTAACATAAACCGTTTGGGATCCTTTATACCCCATTAAATCCTGTTAGAAGTCTGATGAGTCTCATGCCCAGAGGGCCCCTCTAGTCCTGAAAGGGATTAACTCCATGAAATGCCCAGTCTCCTGATCCTATTATAACTCACAATTTCATAAAGATACATTTTTTTAGACTAAAAAAAAAGTATTGTAGAAAACTTGACAAAAAGTGTTTTGTGCAATAAAAAAAAATACTTTTTCATCCGTAAACCTGAAAAGATGGCTATTCAAGAAAAGTATTTATAGGCATATATCACCTTGAATATTCAGTGAGAGCAATGTGGTTGCTATTCTTATATCCAAGTCTTTCTTTAATAAGAGAATACTCGGTAATGTGTATTTCACCGCTAAATTGTATCTCTTAATCCATGGAACCACTACACCATTTATGGAAGAGCAAATTATGTTATGGTATCTATGGTTTCCAATGGAGCACTTGCGCTCTGGTTAAACCATGTACTAAATGGTGCTTAAATCAGTTAAATCAGTTAGTAAATTAAAATTCTCATTGATGCCAATTACAGTTTCAGGCTCTATTAAATCAACATTTTCCATTTAGCTCATACAGTATATATTTCCTTTAATGACAACAAATGACTTTAGTGCATTTATTTGTGTTTTCATTCTATTTTTTTAGTCTTTAAAGTAAAAGTAGACCTCAAATGCTCTGAAATGCACAATTTATTGACAGCTACTGTTGAGATTAGTAATTATTATTTATGACACCTTAAATCAGAAACATACAATAATGAAATTTACTAAATCAATGCATATTTATATTAAAATTGACATTCTTTGCTATTTGAAACCAAAGGAGGGGGGTGAAAATTCCACTGACAGGTTGCTTCACTGTGCAAATCTGTCTAAATCCTGTCCCTAGAGAATCATTAAACTTCAGATCTTTCCACTCATAAATCATAAATCATGTGTGCAAGTATTTAAAGTTCAGTCTATGGTATGATTAAATTAAATATTTTCAGTCTTAGTAGTTTTTACTATTATGAAAAAATTGTAACATTCCAAAAATGCTGAATATTAATAAATACTAAATCCCATTTGCTTTGCTAACATTTTTTAACTAGACATTTTCAAAGCCAGGTAATGAGATTGGTGTTATTATACATTATTTTCATATGTTGCATTTAATATCCATTGGTTATAATGCATATAATTGATTGTGTAGTATGGTCAATGTTTTAAAATGGACTCTCCAATATCAGACAATTTAACAAAAATAATCAGCTTGGTACCAATTGGCTTCTTAACATTAGGGTCTTCATGGTCTAGACCAGGGGTAAGTAAACTTCAGCACTCAGGATGCTGTGTACTAAATCTTCCACAGTGCTCTTAAAGCCATAATGCTGGCAAAGCATCATGGGAGGTTCAGTCTAAAACATCTGCAGTGCCAAAGGTTGCCTATCTCTAGTCTAGACTCTAGAGCAGGTAGGTAGGCAACCTGGAGCACTCCAGATGTTGTGGACTACATTTCCCTTGATCCTTTGCCAGCATTATAGCTATAAAAGTATGATGGGAGTTGTAGTCCACAGCATCTGGAGTGACAAAGGTTGCCTACTCATGCTCTAGAGTAATCTTAGCCACCTTCTTGAGTAGTGTGATTGATAAAAAATAATTACAGGAAAAGATAACTGCATTGATATTGGAATTTTTCATGTAGGATTCCTCGTACACTTGTGCAAGGATTCACGTATTAATGAATATATACATTGATCACCGTAGGTTTGTTATACCTTGTTATCGGTCCAAGAGGAGCTGGACTAAAGGCTCACAGGTATGGGCCAAGTTAAACTCTGATATTTGTTAGTGAAAATTGTATACAATCCTACACAGACTCAACATAATCTCCATTACACAATTGGATATATTCACAAATGGCTCAATATTTAAGAGCAATGAAGAAAGGCATACCACTCATTTGATTCCATCAGTAGTTTATTTGGCAAAAATAAACCATGTAATCTAATGTCACAACCACAAAGAATAAGCAGGAATGTTGACTAAAACCACATTCAAGAGCAGGAAAATGTAACATATTTGAGATGACAATTTAACTCTTTAATATTGTAATACCAATACTAATATATTTAATGAGTGGTAGATGCAACTCCATCACCACCTGCTGGAGAATTTTCATAATTGTAAAAATCAGGGGGGATTACTTTTTTTTTTAAAGTAATATATTTTTTTAAATAATAATATTACATAATACAATAACAATCCAATGTGGAACATGATTAAGTAATTAATCACCTTTCTCTTTGCTGTATTTTCTATTGTTCTTTCCGAATATACCACCGTATAAATATGATCATCCCCACGTTAGCACTACACCATTATTGATTTTTATTTTTATGGTTTTGTTGTGATTTCATGATTCAAAAAATGTAAACACGAGTTTTCTACATATGTGAAATATTTTGTCAAACAAAAACATAAATATAGTAAGTAGACATTTAAAAGACCCACCAACAAGGGGTGTTTAACAAGATGGACGTGTGACACTTCAGCTCTCCAGAATGCTAGCAATAAAACACAGCATTACAGCAAGATAACCCAACTGTACTATGAGATATCTAGGGAATTCACTCAAAACGACATCAAGAAAAATAAACCATAGAAAAAAATAATGAATAAGCCTTCAAAGCTGCTGATTTCAGCCCTTACCTCACGGCGCACGGCAAGCCAAGATGATGCCGAAGGGCCTTCTGCTCCAACGTCTGGATCTGACAAAAGCGACATCACTTCTATCTCTGCAGCAGTAGTGATGCCAGCTACTGATCCCTCAATAAAAATACAAATTTGTGCTGACCACTCCTCTGCTACATTAAAGAAAGGAAGAGAGTTTGCACCGATAACTAAAGCACTCCGGTAGACGCAAATACACTACAAATGGGGCTTTCCTGCCAAACTCACCATCAGGAGGAATGGCACCGACTTCCACATCTTACAACCGCAAGAAGAAAACGACCTGCTTAGAGAGTGGAAACTGAACATCACCTCACCTGATGTTAACCACCAACCGAGTCACCGGCCTCCAGCTCGAGTCTCCAACGACTGGCCCACAAACAGCTAATACGAAACCACTCCACAAGCTTACAGTTGGGCACGTAGCCCCACATGGCCTAGTTAAATTGATTTATTTTTGACTGTTATATGGTTTTCCCATTTGAGAAACTGCATATGTCAACCCGCATTTTGTATATATATGAATTGAGTCACATGTAGGGATTTTCCCTGCTATTCTGATTTATCTTAGGTTGGGCACGAGCCTGTGGCTCGATAACATACTTCTAACTCTAGACTTAGTTAAGACCTGTTTTTACCACCACCCCAGTTTATGGTTGTGCACGTAGGCCGTACTCCCCAAGCATTTGCCTAAAAGGCGACTCACCACCCTGGTGGCCATCTCACGCCAGGATTTACCCACTCTCATCTACCATCCTCCTGCTTGAACACAGGGGGCCTGGGCTTGGGTGGTCTGGGACAGCCGGACGTGTTGGGAATCTCAATGCATGGGGAGGGCTAAAAGGAGGGCTTCCCGAAGGGGGAAACGCAAGGGGCTTACTAAAGCTCTAATTTTGGATATATACTGTTATTTTACTTGTTAATATACTGTTATTTCACTTGCATGCTGACAATACTTACATGTTAGCAACATCAAGAGAATGTTGCCGATTGTTGGGCATGCTACCATATACTTTCCGAATATACCACCGTATAAAATGATCATCCCCACGTTAGCACTACACCATTCCTAGTTCTTAGTTTGGCACATTAGTTGGACACTATCCATTCCCACAAAACCCTATCTGGTGGTAGATTTACCATACCCCCACTCCTGACGACACACACTAGTTGGAAACACATCTGTTAATATAGAAGGGAAATGAGTTGCTATAAAGCAAAAATAAATAATAATAATAAAAAGAAGAATAAATACATAAATTGATAAATAACATAGCTCTAAATCTCTCCTTTCACTGTACTCACAGCTATTCATTATACCACACCTCAACAATAAAAGAGGTCGCTATTTGTTACACCACTCCCCACATGCGGCTATACCTAGCCAAATCGTACCCATCTAAACGGCCCTGTTTTTCCATAGACGGATACCTGTATATAGTTGCTACCTTTTACATTTGTTCTATCCTTTCACTCTTCTTCTATTCCCTCCCACTATCCCCTCCAACCTCACCTGTTCCCAGAAGCACCCTTTCTTACATGGTTCTACAAAAAGGAAGCAATGTTTTAAATTATCACCATGAATTCTACTGACAATGATGAACATACATAGAGTGTGGATGGCCTTCAATCCTGACCCGTTAGGGTCCTTAGGTCTAAGTGACCATTATAAAGGTGTTGAAATGGGAATGCCTCCCTAACATCACTATCTAGGTCCCCACAATGGCCCTCCAAATTATATCATTAAATGTAAAAGGTTTTAACTCCCCCCACAAACAATGACTGGCATTATTAGAAGCCAAGAAACAAAAAGCACATGTTTAAGAAACTCACTTCAAATGGGGAAATAGACCTACATTCTGTTTCCCCACAAAACACACACAACTTCCACTCCTGCTAGACAAAGAACAGGGGGTGTCTCCATCCTAATCAGTAGGGAAGTTCTGAACTTGCTATCTTACATGGACACGTATAGCGGGGGAGGCCTTCTTCTAGCGCTGGACGCGGAGAAGGCTTTTGACCACTTGAATTAGGACTACATGCGCCAGGTGCTGGCTAAGTACTGTAACGGATCACCTGGCACCCATGACTGGGTACCTCAGTTGAAGGATACTCCTAGCACTTCCTGAGGACTCCAAGCACTGCAGCAAACACCATAACTACCATAGACTCCTCCAGAGAGCAAGTCGGGAACAAGCTCTTAAAAGAGCATAATAGTGATTAGCTAAGGGAGTATGCAGTGCATAGCAATCCCCTTGTAGTGATATAGCAATTTTCCCCAATTAGAGACAGGACTCTAGATTGAGGATGAACAAGAACTGTCTAAAACTTTATTTTACTTGGGACTAGCCCATATGGTCATTACATTAACATTGCTGTGAAAACTCAATAAAATTACAAACAGTCAAATCATAGCAGGTAACATACAGTGACTTATTATAACACAATGGAATATTTTTAGGTGGGGGAGACAATAATTAACAGAAAATATCTCACGTGCCTGCAGAATTAGCAATATGCAAATCTACCTGAATATGCAAATGGACCAGTCTTGCTATTCAGGTAGTGCATATTGCTGTTGCTACCAAAAGAGGGCACTAGACAAGCTCCATAGCCAAATCCACCTAGTTGGTAGCAAACCTCAGCAGTACAGGAGAGCAGGCAATACATCCCAGGGGCCATAGTCACATGGCAGGAGGCTGGCAATGAGTCTTCTCCAATGCCCAGTGGCGAGGCTGGTTCCGCCACAAGTACAATTTCCCTTCAGAATTCTTAGCTGGGATGATGGCCCTCTATAAAAACCCATCTGCTAGGGTGGCTAATGCTGGGTTCCTGTCAACACCCTTCAAGATTACGAATGGGACCAGGCAGGGGTGCCCCCTCTCGCCTTCATTATTAATTCTGTCCCTGGAGCCTCTGGCGCACAAGATCAGAACCCACCAAGAGATCAAAGGTATAGTCATAGACCATCAGGAATATTGCTTATCAATGTTTGCTGATGATATTCTGGGGAGATACAGGAGCTCGATAGAATTTGTATGAGGGCATAGGGAGGGAATAACCCTCCGTTGAAATTATTTTGACCAATTGGAGATTTTGCCCACAAACACTTGATGAGCAAAATTAATAAGTTATAAATGTATTTTATCCTTTATTAAAGTTATTTTAAGAAACAAAATTTATAATTACACAATAGGGAGATCAAAAATATGTTCCCCTCTCTTTCCCTCACCACCCGACTACCCACTGCTTAACCATCCTAGACAACAAACTAGGACAAAATGCATGGCTTGACACAAGGGATGGACAGAGACCCTTGGGAGTGAATACACACCAGCCCAAAGAAAACCACAGAACCACATCGTGAGCACTAATCAGGGTACACTCCCACACCGCATTACCCTTAAGCACACGGGGACCATCTCTCGAACTACTTGCACTAAAATCACACCAGATGAACAAATACGCAATACCAAAAAAAGTCGAGACCACGAAGAACTAGGGAATGACACCAACTCAAGGCCACAGGTACCCAAGGGAAAACAAACTGGAAACCACCGTCCCTCCGGGGGACTCTCCACCCTCACACCGAAATGGCAAGTATGCATGTCTGTAAAATAAACCACCTGTCTTGTGAAGAAGAATGTTCAACTGTAGTAAATACCTTACACTAACCCCTCTCTTTTTTTTTCTGTACAACCGTTATAATTTCAATAAAATGCTAAATAAAGAATAAAAAGAAAACATAAAATAAATAATATGTATGGTGAGAAACTTAATAAAACAAAAAGTGAAAAGCTGATGATATTCTATTAACGCTACAAGACTCGGTCACATCTTTACCACACTTATTAGATCTCTTATCAGAATACAGAGCCGTCTCATTTTACAAATTAAACCAGACCAAAATGCAGGCACTGCCAATAAGACTGCCTCACACCATAGTATAGACCCTACACAATGAATACAACTTTGACTGGAAACAAACCATCCTTACATATCTAGGAATCCACATCACACCCACTATACATGCATAATTAAACATAATTACACCCCACTGATACAAATGTGTAAGACTGACCTCGACCTCTAAAAGTGGAAATATGTAAAACACTTATGGTTAGGGTGCCTCAACACCCTTATAATGATGATTTTACCAAAGTACTCTATGTATTCTGTATGATACCAACCCAAACCAACACAAACATTTGTAAAGCGTTACAATCGGTGCTTTCCACCTTTCTCTGGGACTCCCACAGACCCAGGCTAGCTATGCACTTCATACAACAGCATCCTAGCTCTGGGGGCCTGGGAATCCCCAATATTGCATCTATCATAAAGTGGCCTTATTAGAGTCAGTTATTAAGCTACACTCATCCAAGGGCTCATTCCAATGGGTGGACATAGAATGCGCCCACACTGAGTGACTCCTTATTAGATGTCTCCTGGACACCACCATCCATAATACAAACTCCAAAATGCATATACCCCAACACTCTCTTTACTTTACAGACATGGCAACAACTTCAAAAGATGACAATAGCACACTCTAAATTCCACCCAGCCACACCTATCACAGCGATTCAACACTTGTCCCCATGGATATCGACCAAGCCTTGGCAATATGCTGGGATAACATCAATAGGTGACTTCTATGACAAGGGACAGATATTATCATTCCCAGAAAAACAAATCAAGTTCTCAATACCAAACTCTCTCATCTTTAACTACCTACAAATTAAAAATATTAAAATAACACATGCAAAGCCCTCAAGGAACCTCGACAATACCAGACTCTTAAGCATATCAAAACATCTTGACTAGATGCAAGACATCCCCTAAACAACCAAGATCACTATCTCTATGCTACACGGCACTTCTGCATAATATACCTTGCAAGCCACATAGCAATCAAGATGCTTCCACAGGGGTGAGTGGCAGAAGGTATTGAATGCATTAAAGGGCCTCATGAAATGCTATTACCCCATAAAGGCACACAAAAAGTTAGTGTATCGATGGTACTTGACTCCGAGTAAACTACACAAAATATTCCTGTCCCTCCCAATTACTTGCTGGAGATGTGGTACTGTTGAAGACACAATGACCCACATATGGTCGAATTGCACAACACGCCAGCCCTTGTGGGAAGTAGAGGGAGATATTCTCACAAAACGAAACCTTGGGGCCATCCCCAAAACGCCTTCTACATACTTGTTTCTTTTACTACCCACTGACTTCACCAAAAGTGCCAAACAAATATTAGCTATCATTCTTTTAGCAGTTAGGAATCCCATAGCCCTACATTGGAAGCAAGATGTTTGGTCCACAAAAACTCAACTCATTTCCAAGATTCCCCAATATTACCTGTAAGAAAGGATGGCAAAAGATATGGCAGACAAACGCAGACCTTTTGACGAACAGTGGGCACCTTGGTTACATTTCCATCAAGCGTATGGGGGGGTGAGGGATATATATAGAAGGCATATGCCTGAAGTTGTGGGAGGGATTTAAGGCCTATATAAACCCAGCAAACCCCTTGCTTACCTGTCTTCGTCGATTTCAGAAATTCACGCCTTCTCTTCCGGTCCAAGGAGACCTCTGACGTCATTTTTTCGCAACGCGCCAAAAATACTGCTGCTTTGTGTTCGTGAGTATAATGAAGGTAGCCAACACTCGAACGGCTAATCGTAAGTTATACAGCATCATTCCTGCACTCCTCATACTTGTCAATTACTCACACGTTCAGCTACACGGTTTCTTTCATCTATATAGCTCATGTTAAATCCTTCAGGTCACTGAAAGCGGTTCGTGCCAACTAGTGTTTCGACTAAATTTCCGTTCGCATACAACGGGGTCGTTACTATTAGTACACACTTGGCAGCCGCTCATGTAATCCTCTCTTTCGCATAGACTTTTGTTTATCTGTATTAGCATACCGAACAAGTCAAGATCATTTTGGTTAAATACAGCATGGGGAAAGCTTTTTTTTTTTTTTCAATTTAAAACGTCTTTAGTGTTTCATTTCATTTTACTTAAACATTTCTTTATGTACGTCGTCTTTTACTTGTTATTTATGCCTAAGTTAAAAACGTACAGCAATACCCTTATCAGGAGGTCACATGGTTACATTCACTGTGTAGTTTAAACAATAAAGTGCTTATTGCTATATAAGTATGTCATATTCAGTTTATTTATGCTCTGCTGCTGCATCTAATTAGTCCAATTTACACAAGGCTGTATTTAAATAAGATGTCTACTATGTTCATTTTCTTCCCTCCTGTTAAAGATCATACAAATACGGTCGCTGATTGCAACAGGTACCTTCTTGGTTAAAATGTTTTAAATGGATGGCAAATGTTCGTTTATTTTGCAAATTGTATTTCGTTGTTCTGTTCGTTACTTTCATATGGGAGTTATAAACGGTCTTTTATCTTAACTTGCTGGCTTTGCAATAGTAGTTAAAACTCTGGTTGTAACAGCGCTGGTAAAGCTTTCAATGTCAAAGCATTTATTGTGTCACTCTTTAAAAAAAAAAAAAAAAAACGTCCTTGTTTCTACTCTCTAAAATATACGAAATCAGTATGTCCGGACGGCAGTAAGGTATAATTTTATTAAAGTATTTCTCCTCAAAGCATAGCTAATGTGTTTTATTTATATACAAGTATGCTAATCAGGGTAAGATTATGCTTAGATTCCGTCTTGGGCTTCCTAACTGGCATTTCGGTTAAACTTTCGTATATACTATCCGTTCGCATAAAACGCTTATGTTTTTCCATTAGTATACACAGTCACACTTTTGCACAAACTTTTGTTTATTTATATAAACTGCCTCATGCCTAGCAGTTCAAGTTCATTCCGTTTATACAGCATCGTGAATATTGTTATATGAGGGGGTTAATAAGTCTTAATTGCGCTCTACTCCTGTCTCCGGCATCTCATGATCCTTATTACACTAGGCTGTATATAAATAACATGACAATTAAGTAAGTTTCCCTCCTGTAAAGGTCGTACTTTTACTGTTACTGATTGCTAATGGGCCTTTTGGGTTCAATTCACCACATTAATTAAAGAGGTAGGCCTCGGAAACCTACCTAAATTTAATGTATTCCCTTCTGGTAACCTGTACTATAAATAAATCTCATTAGTTTCAAGTTAACACCCTACCAAGATAAGCCGAACAGGATCCTCATAAGTGGCACTAAATTACGACGCTGCCCACATATAAAACAAATCAAAACCTCCTAAGACCATTCAATTATCAATGGAGCCAAGTTTCATTTCATTCAATTATCTACACAATAACCAAACGTTAACCAACCGATCGCATAACGTTTCAACAATTCGTCTCTACCATCAGTAGTTATGGTATGGTTAATAATTATTGAACCGTTAATCATGGTGTTATAGTTGCAATATCAATTGGTAATGGTTATTGTGTTACAATTATAATGCCGTACAGTAGTTTTGGTGTCGTCATGTAATGTCAGTGGGTAGGGTGTTGTGCACAATTATACACTTTACAAACTTTACAAGACCGCTAAACACCAAAGCTCAAACCTGTTAGCTGGATACGGATCGTTCTTTCCACTACAGTATACGTTATACAGGAAAATACTGTCCATCTGGACCCGACACGCTCCCAGAGCACTCCAGCTACGGTCAGCTTTACAATTCTACTTCGTTATCCCTCATGTTTCATCCCATGGTATGTCCTCTCTCTCACTAACAAACCTTCCCTCTTAAGCAGCAATGGCTGGCTGTTAGGTTCCTAGGTGTCCACCAGTTATCATTCCCCCTGGCTTCTTCGCCTTAGGTTAAGTGGTCCCGCGAGGCCAACACCCATCCTCATACTCGGAGGTACTACGCCCCTCGGGCCAAATCATAGTTAGTCGCCTCGCATTGTGGCATAGAGAGGGCCTCACCTGTCACTCCCAGTCTATCTTATGTTAACTGTCACCGAGAGGCCGACACCCCGCCACAACGTTCAGTGGCCACGCTATCCCCTCGCGCCAACTCATAGATAGAGCCTCTCAAGCCGCTTGGCAATTAGCAGGGCCTCACCTGTCACCAACCTAGACGAATTGTTTAGCCGCATTGCGGCACTAGCTAGTCAGCCAGCACACACACACACACTTAGCACTTTGGGGGCCGCACCTGCAGACCCCGTTATGCATACCCGCTATGTTCCAGAACCGATAATCTGGTCAGGTATTTTAGCGGATTATTTCCCGCCTCGTTATAACTCTAGTTTCGAAGGTGAGTCTATATACCCTTACAGTAATACAAACAGTACGTCAGAACTACCATACTAGGATAATCCATGCTTTCAATACGTTAATCACTTACGGGCTAAGGGTTTACTACATAATTGATATAACAATACAAAAAAAAAAAGAAAAAATACATATTCTCCTTGCATCGGACTGTCGTCAGGTCCTCTATACGCTCATGTACATATAGGGACTGCTTCCAGATTTATTTATTACAAATATACTGTTGTTAACTGGCAGCCCATTAGGGGCATTTCAGTACATTAAAATTCTAAATTACCATACGTTGACTCATACTGTCGCTTAATTATCACGTCTACGTAAATTATATAAGGCAATGCAGGTAATAGCATTAGCATTCGATAAAGACAAGGTGGACCAGAGTTCCCACTTGTTTCATGTTGGTCATCGAGGCATCACTTAGCCTTCATTACGAACAAACGTATACAATTCAAATCCCTGACAGTTAGTATAGACTTGTCTCGGCACGCCTAATGTTCACAACGTTATCTATGCGCATTCAATCATTGGTACGCTATTTTTACGCTATGTTATCCTCATTGAATGGTAGGTCATTATTCATTCCCCCCATCTCCGGCGATTCCCCAGTTATCTGGACAGACGCTGCAGCTTCAGTCGGGTACGCGGCAATATTTGGGGACGAATGGATATATGACAGTTGGCCACCGGAAACAGATACACTAGAGAACTTTGACATAACCTCAGCGTTATTCGAAATCTTCCCCATAGTGGCAGCAGCACACATTTGGGGAGGAATTGGAAGGGTACAGCAGTTAGGTTATTTTGATAACTTTGTGGCTTGGGATGTAGTTAACAGGGGCCGCTCTCAGTCCCTGTCTGTTATAAATCGTGGGGGGCTCACATGGTTGGCAGCAAATTACGGTTTTACATTTGTTGTATGCATGTTCCAGGAATTTTAAATAACGCAGCTGACGCTTTGTCACGTTGTTTTGCAGGAATTTTCAGACTGCACCTACAGCGAACAAGCATCCCAAAACTCCCCCGCAGTTCAATGAACTAATCATGCTTTAAACCAATTGTTAGCTCACAGTAGAATTCTTAATCAGACAGGTTTATCAAAAAAAAAAAATACCATATAGTAGGGCATTTGACATGTTCAAAAATAAATAAATATTTGTTCGCGAACTTAACATAATAAATCAATTTTCAGTAGAAACCATGGTTGCGTTTACAACTTTTTGCCACTTCTCATTAAAACTAGCATACAATACCATCAAACTATACTTGACAGGGATACAACACTTCATGCTTACCCTCGAACAAGACTCCCTTCTAATCCACATACCCCATTAAAAACATGCGAAGCACCCGCTACATAACAGTTCATGCTATACACACGTTCATTATTACTTAGACTTGGCCTTAATCCAAATTCCTTCTCAGGTCACTCATTCCGGATCAGTGCCGCCACTGCGGCCTCAAGTAGTCAAATGCCAACACATGTCATAGAGAGAATGGGTCGCCGGAGATCTTCAGTATACAACCGGTACATTCCAAACCCAGAGAAAGAAATCAGACTCAATATGTCTAAATAATGTTATTATTGTGGTAATAAATAAACGTTACTTACTTTTGGCCCTCTTTTTTGCAGGCCTAACCTCTCGTCGGTTTCGGCACACCTCAACCGACTATTATTTATCAAAATTACACTCACTTTAAATGTGCGCCCCTTTCATAATCCCGTACACAAATAGAAGGCGTATGCCTGAAGTTGTGGGAGGGATTTAAGGCCTATATAAACCCAGCAAACCCCTTGCTTACCTGTCTTCGTCGATTCCGGAAATTACCCTCCCACCACACCCTCTTTTCATATCATATATCCAGATGGGCCCTCTTTTTTGCAGGCCTAACCTCTCGTCGGTTTCGGCACACCTCAACCGACTATTATTTATCAAAATTACACTCACCTTAAATGTGCGCCCCTTTCATAATCCCGTACACAAATATATTTTTGTTCAGTTAAGGCATATTATGACGGGTGTAAGACTACACAGAAGACCATAAGGCCAAAGTTATAGATACCCGGGGCTGGAGTTGGAGATACACATAGGGATATATAAACTAACTAAACTCAATTAAAACGGCAGAAAAAAATATCCAGCCAATCTTGTCTGCCATTTTGGAATACATTAATTATAAAAAAAACTAACAAAAAAAAAACTATTAAAGATCCATTTATATTATTTATATTATTGTTTAAACTTTCTTTCACTTTTTTTTGTTAACAATCTTGGCACTTTCATCAAAAGTAGTTCACGTTCACTTCTTTCTAACACAAGAACCAATCAAAGCATTTCATCTTTCATCTACTGAAAGTACAAAACTATTTTAATCTATTTAAAAAAAAAAAAAAAACTTTTTGGTTTTAAATTTGTAACAGTTCCAGACAAAATAAGCAAAAAATGAAACATCTTCTTGTCTGGTTTGAGAACTGGACCAAGACACTAAATCTTTTCCGGCATGCAGAAATATTCCACATATACAATAGTGAATCAGGTGGTAATCCACTTACTGATGTTCAGGAATAGTATGGGGGGGAAAAAAATAATCATTTGACAATTGAAAATTAAAATGGGTTCTCACACTAAACTCTTTAACCTCCTGATACGTCACAAACCCTCGTAAACATTACTGCAACACATATTTTGCCCAAACCTGTGTTACTTTGTGCTAAATCTGCACTAAAGAGACTTCCTTGTAAGAAGTAATCACACATAATAAATAAAGTACACTACCTTGACCTAAAAATAAAATCATAAATGGTTTTTTTCTTTATATGAATTTCCTTTAAGATGTAGGAAAGAAATTGCAGGAAAATGTTCATATGGAAAAAAAGGTATAACATGACTGAAATGCAATACCAGTTAAACTTTAATAGTTTAGAAGTCTGTAAAATTATTTCTTCATTTGGGCTCTTTGAATACTGGCTGCTGAAATAGCCTTTTTGGACTTTCTCCTAATATCAGTTTCCTATCCTGCTTGCTCTTATGTGCATGCCAGGTATTTCCAGAATGGTACATTTTTACCATTATCACTGTCATAAAATTGTGGTAAAAATGAGTGCCCCACTTCCTACTGTAGCTAAAATTGCTGAGATAGGAATGTGACAGACCTGAATGTATTTGCTGGACCCATGCGTGTTCCTGTCTTGAAGATGATCTTCCCAGCTGCTTTAAATATGCATATGTAATAAACACTAGTGTGGAACAGATGATGGTTTTTAGAGCCAGAAAAACAAGACACAGACAGGATGTTCTGTATAGAACCATAGTTAAAGTGACATTCCCATCATCGTCATTATTTTCAATATAAATAGAATACTATTGTTATATGAATGAATTATTTTTCAATTACTTAAAGGACCACTATAGTGCCAGGAAAACATACTCGTTTTCCTGGCACTATAGTGCCCTGAGGGTGCCCCACCCTCTGGGTCCCCCTCTCGTCGAGCTGGATGGAGTGGAAGGGGTTAAACGTACCTCTTTTTCCAGCGCCGGGCAGGGAGCTCTCCTCCTCCTCTCCGCCTCCTTCAGCTGGTCTCATAGGAAAGCATTTACAATGCGTTCCTATGGACGCTGGCGTCTTCTCACTGTGATTTTCACAGTGAGAAGCACGCAAGCGCCTCTAGCGGCTGTCAATGAGACAGCCGCTAGAGGCTGGCTTAACCCTAAAATAAACATAGCAGTTTCCCTGAAACTGCTATGTTTATATAAAAAAGGGTTAACCCTAGCTGGACCAGGCACCCAGACCACTTCATTAAGCTGAAGTGGCCTGGGTGCCTATAGTGGTCCTTTAACACATTTAACCTGTACCTTTATTAATTATTTTCTTTTATCAGGTAGGCAAAATTGCCTACTTTTGATCCTGATTCTTTGCACATGCTTATGACAATAACTAAATTAAATAGAAATCTATACTAAAGTTTTGTTGGTTTATAGGATAATGCCACGGTTTACTATCAGACAATCTCTGGTTAATAAAAAAAACCAACAGTTACTTAAAGTATAAAACAACAATATAACAAATGCACAATAATATATATGAATGAAGATACAATCAAATAATCATATACACTAAAGATAAATAAATATTGAGCGCAATTAAAAGATAAAACCCATTTCAAATATACACAGATAAAAGGAGAATTGGGGGCACACCTGGAACATGCATTTCTGAGTAGTAGTGCTGCCATAAAGACCAAAATATATGCAAAATACAGATTAACGAACAGAGCACACAAAAAATAAAGTTTTTAATTCTACAAGCCTACTTGAAATCACTTATATTTGCAAACAAATATGGGGTTTCAATTATACCATATGGCCATATTGTGTAAAGCCCACTACAGCTGTTACTTGCCTAAGTACCTGTAACTAGTTTTAGCCAGTAGTGGAAGTTTAATATCTGCCAGTTTCACATGTAGTGACAGGGAGCTAATGGCATTAGCCACTAAACAGATGGTGACTTACTGTTTCCACTATTGTCTATAGGAGGAACTTTGCCACTAGTTTCAGCCCTATCAATACATTAAGTGGCTGCCTCTAAGTCTTAATGTGTGTAATCTTGCAGTTGGTGTCAGGATTGACCTGACCCTAACACACAAGCATAGGTATATGCAAGGAAGGAATGTGTACCACTTCTCAGAGTGGCCGGGCTAGCGCTGAGATTATAGTCAGAAGGTCTGCAAGAAAACAAGCTTAGGTCAGGGATTACTAGGTAGACAGAAACAGGAAAAAAAACAAGGTCAGGGTTACAGAGATTAAAAATAGTCAGATAATCCAAGGAAACCAATCGGAGGCCATATATGATGTCATAACGAGGCACCAGGAAGCTAGTAATGAGTTGTTTTGCATCAGAATACAGAAGAGACGGGTATTGTGACAATTGGTAAAAGAGTGGTCAGTATCCCGTTGATGAACATAAGGCTGGTCTGGCATTTCTAATATTGCTGCTGTTTTGAAGACTTTAAAGTAGTAAATGTATTATGCGTGAGCTGTATATTTTTAATACTTTTCAAAACTGCAAATCAGAATGGTGAATCCTGAGGATCTGTTTGTCTTGGTTTTGATTATGGTGTTTTTCTATGTACTAATGAATCAAGCTGTTTATATACTTATTGAAATGTATTAACTCAACGTAGGAAACATTTTCTCCCAATTCAATTGACCATATCAGCTAACTCTGACCTGTGACCTCATGTGATCTCCTCTACTTCAATTTACTAACCTGCTGGTCTACAGGTTCTGATCTACTGTGTATTAAAGAGGACCAATATTTATGCATAAGAAAAACCTAGTACTGATTGATGCTATTTTGCAATATTCAAAAATACTGTTCACCCAAGTGCTTCTAAAATAAACTCTATATGGAGCTAATAAGGTCAGGGACTGTGTCATAGACTTCATAAGCCTACCTGTTTTAAACAGATATTATTACTGTAAGGCCAACATAAAAAAGGACATGGATGGCTAAATTACTTCTAGTCGATTTCCGATCAATATTGACTCAGATTAGTGGGACGAGAAAATCAAAGGCAACATGATAAAATAGGTAGCCACCAGACTGGAATGTGCAGTACACATAGATGATCAAGCTCTATTTATAGCTTTATTTATTTATAGGTTGGAAAAAAAAACACAAAATGTTTCCTGCTAAAAATCCAAAATGTTTTTCTTTACTGTAATCTCACACAGTGAAGAATGAGGTAAAGGGGTCATAACGAGTAGACCTTTGTATTTTGTTTCAAACTAATTGTGATTTGTCAGAATTCTGTAGCTCTAAAGTGCCATAAGTAAGTATCACAAAACAAATGAAATGGACAATAAGTAAACCGTTCTATTAGAGTTCCTTCCGTGGAACCCCAAAAAAAAAGAAATGATTGATAAGAAAAAATATGATTCATGGTTTACCACTAAATGTTGATTTTGATTTGCAATAGAAATTACCAGAGGGAAAAAAAGGAGGAGCAATGAATATATATTTTTATATATATATTTATTAAAAATGTAATGTGTAAATATATAAATATAGATTTGTTTTACATCTCTTTCCCTCTTTTGGTTACTTTTTCACTTGATCTGTGAATCAAATGAGGCAAAAATATTAATATTTATATTATGTATATATTTTGTAGCACCCGTTTTGGACAGTATTTCTGCCCTTTTAGTTTCTCTAAGTTGTTTTTACCAAAATGGTCACATGGATGAGCAGAATTCATTTGGACAAACTGAATGTTTTTTACCATACACAGGACTAATAATGAGTGTAAAAAGTATTTCACTTTGTTGAAAATTAGCAAACACAAAATAAATAAAATACAGCTCCACATGCAGTGATTACCAGTCCTCAAAGCAAACCAACAGTTTCATTTTGGGATTTCCAATTCTTTTCTAATGGGGGAAATAAGAAAACCTACACATGTATCATATCTGATACATAGAAGATGGTGTTTAGATAAAAACACAAATTAGTATGAAATCAGAATCACCAAATAGTCAGATGTGTTTTAGCTTAATCAACAAAAACAATAGTACTAAAACTGAACTAAAGTCCTTGCTTTAAAACAAGTTGGCTTCTGTATTTTTATTTTTATTACTAGTACTGTACAATATTATTAAAACTGAATATTGCTACGCTCATACTACTGTTATCATGTGTTGACATTTGAATAGGAGGTATGCTCATATTCAAAATGGTTGCAAGTCAATGTCAGGACAGGAAGTAAGCAAAGGTAACAGGATAGATTCATACAAGATCCACAGAGAGTGAGGAAAAGCTCTTAAAGTAATGCAGTCCCAATGGAAACTTATGGAATGTTCTTGTCGATCCCTTTGGTTTCAATGCTGGTTGCTCTGTTTCTAGAATTGCGTCCTAGCTAGCTTCATAAAGTGCCCCCATGGTGTTGATATAACAAACACTTATAGGTTCTTTTATGAGGGATACAAAGATTATAACTCACAGCATATATTCAGATCTTGCTTAAGATGAAAAAAGAAAACTTTTGTATGTGTGATGAATATGACAGGGAATTTGTTATGAGTGCACACCCAAATTCAATCATGTTCAGCTCAGCATCCCAGGAGCCTCTGCCCACAAAATGGCTTTTAGTATGATTAAACAAATACTTTTAAAAAATAGATATCAATATCATATGTGCAAGCCCAAATAATTGAAGATGTGTGTGTGTTTTGTCCTTTTTGCAGGCGTGTTTCACAAAGAATTTTCATAAGGCGTGCTGTGGGTGAGTTTGAATGCTGTGAGCTTCTCTAATTTAAAATATTTAGACTTATGTGTTAAAAAAAAAAAAAAGAATAGCGATATTTCAGAGCAACACATTCAAATAAAATACACAAATTTAAACGACTTGATTTTGTTTTTATTTCAGGCTTTCCCCAAACTCCGGCCCTTCAGATGTTGCTGAACTACAACTCCCATGATGCTCAGCCTATCTATTTAATTCATAGAATCATGGGAGTTTTACTTCAGCAACATCTGGAGGGCCAGGGTTTGGGGAAGCCTGTGTTATTTAATAAAGCACTTCTTTGGCTGTTCTCATTAATATAGTATTTTATATCCAGGATTTAGGCTAAAAATATTGAAAAAAATGTGAAAAAGACTTTGCTAGTAATTTATATTCATAATTATATAAGGAAATTATTAAACTGTTGTGATATTCCCATGTGGTTGCATTTTCTTGGTATCATAGTATATTAAATATGTTAACCATTGACAACCATTTCATGTTATCTAGTCTGCTTGGAGCCAAAAAAAAAATGATCCCAATATGGGACAAAAAGTATTTCAAGCCTGTTTGAATATTTAAATTGGAGGATAGTCACAGTTTATATTCCCCTCATTTGACTTGCTGTGCGTTCTGAAATAGACCAAAATCTTGGTGAAGCCCATTAATATAGGTCATCTGAGTACTTACACTCTTAAAACAATTACAATTAATCTGATGTAATTAACCTTCATGGATGTCTTATGAACATGAAAGTCAGTTGGTACAATCTTGATGGGGTCTTTGAATGTAGATTTCACAAAATGCAGAAGCACAAGTCAGTATATTTAAATAATGTGACTGCAATCATAGTTTCTGTTTACCTTTAAGACTTATGAACAAAATAAGACATGTTTTTGTTTCCATTCTTTATTCAGACAGTGGAAAATATATAGGTAGTAGCTGCACAGTCACATATGGTGAAGGCCTTGAATATAAGGAAGGGAAGATGCAAAGTACATATTTTGATATAGTAAAAGAAGGAACATTGCCTTACTTATTAAGAAGTCTGACTTCATGAATTACACAATTATTGCATTTTATATGACAACAATCAGAACAATCTGTAGAGAGAAAAACGATTTTTAACGAAAGGGATTCAGTAGTAGTTTTTTAATTTAAGCTTTTTAGGAACATTGTGTTCAATAAGCTATTGTGTTTCAGAATAAAAATTTTTTACTTGTGTCTATCCCTTTGTAATTACTGGTAGTAAAACAACTTTTTTTTAGTTAATGGTCAAAAGACAGACAAATGTCTGATATTTTAATTAACAAGCAGACTTTAATTTGCTCACAATAAATAGCTGATGCAGACTGCAAACATATGAGTGTGTTTAGACGTGTTATAGGGTAAAGAAGACCCCTCTCCCCCCACCATTTGTAGACATTTCTAATTAATGCACATAGAGGGAAAACATAATTATATCCTTTAATATTCTGTTTATGCAACAATGCACCAAAGTTGTTTTTTTAATTTATCTATAGAATCTGATAACACCACTTCTTTAGACAGAGAATTCCACATTCATATTGCTCTTACTGTAAAGAAGAACCCTTTCTTCTGCTGTGATTGAAAATGCCCTTCTTCAGCTCTCAGTGGATGACCTCTTGTCTGTTGTATATTACTGCGCACAGCAGTGGGGTCTTACCATTTTTTTTGTAAAGAGGCAACATTATATTTGGATGACATATATCAAAACCTTTATTTTCAAATGGACCAACACTTTTTACTCTTAACCCTTATTTTTTATTTTTTATTTTCTTTATTCTTTAATCGGTTTTTTTCTTGGTATGTTATTGACAAAAAGTACAGAAACACACATAAGAAAAAAATTGACCGTACAAAACTTGTAGTTCTATTTGAACAATCAATTTGTAGAGTACTTATCCACTTCTGTAAAACCTCAGGTTCCTAATATACCCTATCCCGTTTTATTGAAAGGGAGTAACATATAAAACAACATACATGTCCGGCATGTTATTTATTTATATTTATTCTTGGGTTATTTATTTATCATGCTCACTCAGGGATCGATTTTATCCATAAGTCCTTTAACTCTTAACCTTTTTGGCATTAACATACTTAAATAACTTTTAAGGGTTGGTTTTGCTCTCTTTGGCTATGAGCTTTTCATGTTCAAGTTTAGTCCATCTACTCACTGTTTTACAAGCCCTATTGGCATGCTTATATTTGTTATAGGATACAATTCATCCACTCTACTCTAAATGTTTTGTTTAATGTAAATGACCATTTACTAAGTCACATTGGTTTTAATTTGCATTTTTACATTTGTTTCCCATTTTTTTTATTGAGAAATGTACATTTGTAGATGCCCTTATCCTATTAAATGTCCAAGTTCTCCCTAACGTGAATGTTTGAAAATAAGTCAAAATTATTAGTTCTGATAAGATCCAGAAAAGCATCCATTCTAGTTGGTGTTCTACTGATTGAGACATAACATTTTAGTTTATTAGGTTCAAGAAAATGTTTTCTTTTAACTGTATTACTAGTACTGTACTACTAACCAGTTACATCTGTATATATAATATAATGTATTAACTCACTGTTATTTTGCAGATATATTACACTGAATATTTACTAAGCATTGGTTTAATGCCCACTCTTCAGTACTGATGTTCAAGTTGTGATTTTTTTTTTCTATTGGTAGTACTTAGATGACTGCATGTAAAAAGGAACAAAAAGGTATAAGGAAAAATGAAAGGCAAAAAAAAAAAAACACAGATCTTCCTCTTTCTCCTAAATTATGTACTATTCTTTATCATTTGACTTCATCTTCCTGTATAGGTTTTCAGGGGAAATAAAGCAGGATAAAACAAATGGGTGGCCCCATTGTTCCTATTAAATGTCAAATGGTCCACCTATTTCTCAATTCCATGCACTGGTGTGGTTGGTTAATAATATTTACCTGAGATCCCTTGGATACTGAAGCCTATTTACATCATCTAGCCTGTTGCATTGGATGTTAATGCAACTTCTGGCGGTTGCCCTCTATACTAACTACATGAGTGGCGGGGTTAGAGATAATGCATGAAGCAAGACCCTGTTAATTTTTCCCACTCTTGTCCCATCTGTTGTAAGCTAGTATAGGGGTCTAGTGATGAGCTGGTTAAAATATACCTTGGGTGATTTTTCATGGGAAGGTCAATCAAAGTCCTCTTCCTTTGGTACATAAAGTGGGCTTGAAAGTCTTGTTTTGTCAACTGGTAATAGATTCTATTTTGTAATATCTGCATCATGCTCAGTATTAAATATTGACTGTGAGAAGTGGTCTCTTCTCTCATCCATTTTTGTGCCCAATGTCTACTAATGCATATTTTGTTTGGGTGGGTTAAATCAGGTGAGGGAAATAAATGTAAGCAGCATGGACTAAACACATTAAAATCCCCCAGCTGAATTCTGGCCTTTCAAGGTTTTAGTGGCTAAAAGATCACTTCTTAGAGAATATGTTCACCACTGTAAAGCTGGCTAATTATAGCCTGTTGTTCTTTTGTTCCTTGTTTTTTTTTTGTACATTCATCATGTTCTCAAGATTTCCGTATGTTCAGCACATCTTTCTATCATCAAACCAGTTTTGTGGCTGTGAAAATTCCATGCTCACAGGCTCAAGTCTATTTATTTAAACTTGCAGAGTTCTGCCTATGTTAATGTGCATGTTCAAGTCATGAGACGTAAAAATAGTGTTATGACAAACAGTGTAGTTTTTTGCTTAGAAGGTATTTAGGAGGATTATTTGACCTGTCACTAGTAATAAGGAGGATGCAAAGAAAGTATTTTAGCAAGAATAAATAAATATTGTAGTGCCACCAAAAATACTACAGTGAGGAAGGTTGCTTAAAGTAGTGAAGGAATAGAGAAGGCACTTGTGGCCCACTGGACCTTTCAATGTGGCTTTCAAACACAACCCTCAAATGCATACTAATAGCGCAGTTTAGTGACTGCTCATCGACTAGCTGAGCCAGTTTTACTGGAAAAGCTCATCTTCTCAAGAAGGGTATGTGAAAATAATTTTAGTGACACCACTCAGTTAGGAGTTTTCAAAATTCTTAAACAAAAATTTTGTCAGTCAGTCATGATGCCTCTTACACATGCCAACCCTAAGCTTCAGAAAGTTACACATTGACTTGGACCCTCCCCCAGCATATACAAATAAGCATGTGTAAGGTCTTGTGTACACACCACCCAACTTACGTGAACAGTTGTTTTCAAGGATGAAGGATTTCATGTCAAGATTAAGAAGAAAATGTATGATTGCCATGTGGAGCACAACCTACAATTAGCTAGGTCCTAACATATTTATAAGTAATAACATTATTAATTATTATTATACAATTATTGAATAATTATACAATTATTAGTAAAAAAAAAAAAAAAAAAAAAAAACAGCATAGTCAGTGTTCTAATTAACTGAATCTTTCATTCATTTCATTGCTGATAGTTAATATATGGTGTCTATTGTGCGGCTTGCAAAATCTGTTTAGAACACAACAGCAGAAAACATGGCAGAACTGACATTCTGCGCTATTTTACAGTGATCATTTTAGAATACTTTCTTGTAAGTCGTTTTTGCCATGTAAATATTAGGAAAATATGAGTACACCTTGACAATTTAACTTTGTATTTATTGAATTTGTGTTCCAAAATTATTTTCCTTAAACTGATTTGTTCAAATACTGAATTCATTAATACAGGCAATGATACAATGTTTTTAATAAGGGATGTTTTATTACAACTTGCGTGTTCTCCTTAGCACGTTCCTTTAACAGCTACTTAATCAGAATTTTTCCAAAGTAGCTTATTTTCTGTTAAACATATTATTTATCAAGATGTTCAATTTAGAAAATGAAGAAAAATGAAGTTAAAAAAGTATAAATGATTACAAATAAACAAGTCTTACTTTTCTGTCAGTAAATATGGTGACAATCCAACATTTGTTAGACTTGTCATAACAGAAACGGTGAAGACATCAGCCATCGACCGCTCAATTTATTGGAGTCTGACTGTGAAATATTTGGTTTTGCAAAAAAAGTTATGGCAAAAAATGCTAACTCTGCACTTACACTGGAAAAATGGATCTACTAACTAAGCCGAATTATGCAAGTAAATATCCTAGACTTTTTTTTACTGACATCAAGGCATAATTCATTTTAACAGCTTTACAGCTCTTATTAAATCAAGCTGCAAATGTATAGCAAATAATTAGTAGGCTCTACTTTAGTTGCATAAGCAGCATTTATACAATGAATTAAGTACTGCACTATATTAAGCCTGTATTATAAAAACGTAATTTCGCAAGTCCTCTTTGAACTGTAAAAACGTTTAGTTCCTAATTTAAATACAAAATTCTCATTGAAACAAGAATAGATATCAAAAAGAACCCATGTGTGGGTGCATTTTACTCTACTAGGAGCTGTGAACTCCAGAGATCTCGTTAAGGATTTTTCCATATAAAAAGTTTTAATTTGCATAAGGACATACATGGCAAATGTATAGAGTAGATTCATATTATTGAACCTATGATCTCGTGAAAATTGTACAAAAGTATTTTTTGTGTAATAGTTTTCACAACTACTGATTAATATTTTTGCACTTTGTAATCAGCGATTATCTTGCTCTGTCACTTAAGCATTGCTTATATTAACATTAATTAGATTAAACAGTCACTGATCTCTAGGGCTTAAAACTGGGCAATTTAGTCTCTGCACTACAATCAACAGCGGCATATGATTCATGATAAAAAGCAGGCCAGTCCTGTAGCGTGACAGTTTACACCTATTTGAAATTGTCCATAACTACATTAAAATCATTTGATGGACTGCAGACAGAAGATTAAATTATGTATATTTGCTTAGCTATGGAAATCACCTGCTTTTACACAGTCTAACTTGTTATCAAATTAATAATAGATTGGACAGACATCAACTTGGTGCCTTGTCTGAAACTTTTGACTCTATTTCCTATTGGTGGGATAATGCACCTTCTTAACTCTTGATTAAAGTACCTTCTGTTTACCTTTTGTGAGGAGATGATAAATCTGTGCAGGAAGGAAATCATTGCTTGAAGTTAATGAAGCATTGCCCACAGACTGCTATGACACGAGGGACCTGGTAGGTGATAAATCTTTAGAGCAAAATAAACTTTTTATAAGTGTTGATTTTGTACTGTATAATATGAAATTGTTAATTCTTTTTTTACAAATATATTCAAAGCTACTTCCATTCATACTTACAATCAGTGTTTTATCAGTAGTGCTCTGAGCAAGATGAATGTTCCAAGACATTTGGTGAAATGCGGAATGCAATTATTATATTGAATATCCCTTAAAACATAATGAGTTCAACTTGGCGTAAACTTGTATCACCTGCATACATTTTTATTGACCTTGGTAGAACCCTGCCAAATGTATGTTCTGGTTGTCAAGAACATTTTGGTAAATGTCCCAGGAGATCATTTTCATATTTACATCATAGAAGATTAATTTATCACATGTAATTAGGTCACAATTTTAGAGTCGGTTATAAATTATTTAAAAAAATACAAATTGATTATGATGATTACACTGTGAGAAAATATCATAGTTTCTCCGTTGTGTGGGACGGGAACAAATTCCAAAGGAAGTAAAAATTCCAGACTATAGAATAAATACTTTCTAGAATGTTTGACTTTCTTCTACAATATTTGATCTTTTAAAGATGGGTACATTGCACAAGGTTTATTTGTACAAATACACTTCTGCGTAACTTTTATTGGTTCAGTTAGAAGGCTTAACGGCAGTCTTTTAGTCTTATAGCATTTTTTTTTACAAAGACACCAATTGCTAATCCTGACACAATTTTTTTTTTAATAAACTAAGAATGTTGCACAGTGCCGTCTGGAGACCCAACATATTGTTTGCATTATTGTAATGTCAACTTAAACAGAGAGACAGATGGGCAAAACATTTTCTGAAGCTTCATCTGGACCGTGTCTGCTTAAAAGGGATGACTCATAGCCTACCAGAACAATAAAAAAAAAACACCTCTCTCTATTGTAATTCATATATAGCCAAGCATGTTAGTCACATAAAGGTGCAAAATATACAAGTATTACATGAATAAGAATAAAAGAGTACAAGGGATCATTAGGGAAATTAGCAACTGTGTTATAAAAACGAAACATATGCTGGCATTGAATCAGATTTATTTGAGAAGGAATGGTGCAGCCCTGTACAAGAAAATTAATATTTTAAGTCTCTGAAGGAAAACTAGTCATAAACTGAAGGGAAAAGATTAGCTATAAATACATTCTAGAATGTTTACTCTGATTGGGAAGTGTATTTAATGTAAGCCATTGATATTGCTTTTTAGTTAACATGCAAAAGACGTTTTCCATTAAAAAAAAGTTATTAAAAACAATGTGTAGTGTGTATTGGTTTGCATATCTGTTTCTTAAAGGGACACTATAGGCACTCAGGCACTTCACCTCATTGCAATGGTCTAGGTGCAGTGCCCATGTCAGTTAATCCTGTAATTGTAATTATTGTGGTCAGGGTCAGATTGACATATGGGCTGATGGAGCTGCAGCTCCAGACATATTCCTATGGAATAGGCACATTGAGGAGTGGACCAGCGAATGCTTAGAAAGCGTTGAGCTAGCACATCATTAGACACATTTATGCCAATCTCAGTGTTCTGTCTGCACAGTATGCCCTTGGTTGGTCATTCTGCATGATTGGCAGGCAGCCTGATCTGCATTCACACCAGGTTGACCATCTAATTATTTGTGCAGACACACCCCTTTTTGGGCATGTTTGTCCCTTTGGGCAGTTCTGGTTACGTGATTCATATCAGTGGCCCACCCTTTTACCCCGCCCACCCACTAATCCTAATCCACAAATCCTGCTTCACTGGACACTCCTGTTAGAGGGTATGGGTTTACTTGAAAGATGAAAGCGAGGGATTAGCATAGGGTATGTGTTTTCTGAAAGCTATATCCTGTGAGTTTCCTGCCAGCACCTCCTCCACTAGATACATGGCGCTTGGGACGTATGACTGTTTTAGTGTAAGATTCTATCATTAGGCCCATCATAATTGTCAGCACCAGGCCCAATGGGCTCTTAATCCAGCCCTGATTTTAGTTATTGATAAACTACAATAATTACCTTGAGGGATAACTCCACCTCTAGTGGCTGTCTACCGTAGCCACTAGAGGTGCTTCCTGGTCCTTAGCGGACTTTTGATCTGCTAAATGACGCTGGATGTTCTCATGCTTTGCACGAGGATGTTCAGCATCAGCTAAAACCCCAATGGGAAAGCATTGATTCAATGCTTTCCTATGGGGTAGTCTTAATGCAATTGCAGCGATCGACACGCATGAACATGAGCATTTGCCCCCTGCCGGCTGACAACAGTGCATCAGTGGAGGAGGAGCGGAGTACTATAGTACTAGGAATACAACTTTGTTTTTCAAGCACTATAGTTTCCCTTTAATTGTTATATTATATTTGCTCGATCTGGTAAGCAGTAGTTTTATAATAATGTATAATAATTTTTCATACAGTATTCCAACTGAGCTTCAGATATGTGTTACTTTAAATATTATGATTTTGCAAGAATTCATCCATACGCTTTAAACATCTGTATAGACTCTGACAAAACCACCTCTTCAGCAGAGAATTCCACATCCTTATGTTAGAGGCGCATCCTAACCAGAACAGATGCATGCCTTATTTTTAAATCACAGCTTATCAGTCGATTTTTATATCTGTATGTTCTCCAGTTTGATAGTTTGTGTATTATCCCTTCAGCACATTAGGTATGGCCATTACTTTGTTTATCTTTTGGACCCTAAACTCTTAGTTTACTGAGATTTGTAATGGAGGTTTACAGGAAATGGGTGCGTTGTGCCTACTAGCCTATAAGTATTTCCCACCGCCCCCATAAAATACAGTGCCCAGACATGCTAAGATTTCATTTCATTGAGTTTATTGTCTCAATTCATTGTGAGTAATAGCGTCAAGAAGTTTCCCCTAGCTCAAATCATGCAAGAAAGGCCTTATTTCCTACTCTATCTCATCTGTAGCACCGGCACCATTAAAACAATTGTGGGTCCTCGCCATATATGTCACCTGCACCCTTCTCTCAATAACCTGTTTCCCTCACTTGCTTCTGGTGGAGGGATGCCTTGGGATGACTGCATTGTGGATTTCATGGTGCCTCTCTCTCACTGCTCTGTTTTTTCTGAAGTGTCCCTTAATGATATGGAGGTTGTGCATATTCCCTTACAAATGCATCATTACATTGACAATTGTAAAATGAGAATGAGGGTCTTGTTTACTCTAGCCTTCAGGAAAGTCAGATTAACCTCCTATTAATATTAAAGTAAATATTAACTAATATCCAAGTTGGTCAAATGAAAACATCAAAATATATTTTTTAAACCCTGTTCCATATTGACCAATTTCCACAAAAATATTTTCAGACAGCTAGCCAATTGCAAATGTACACTGCATTACGATATTACCGTATCTATAAAGCAACTTATAAATGGAAAACAAGTTAAGGTGAAGATGTGAAAACAGCCCTTCTCAGTATGGGCTTACAGTCTAAAGGTAATCAGGGTACCAACACAATAGGTCATGAGCAGACTGAGTAGTAATGCTTTTTTTTTTTGCAGGGGAATGGGTATATATCCTCTTCATTCACATAATACATTGAGGTAATATTTATATTCACTTATCAATATCTCAGTTGGTTATCACTTGCTCATGAAATATAAAAATAGCTAAAGAGAGGTTCATCCACTATACTAAACAATTATTTGGAAATACTCACAGCATACAAAAACACTGCAACACACACACACAAAAAATATATATATATGGGGGCATTGCAGAATCCCAAATGAAGCTTGTATCTTGGGGTTGTGCGACAACTTACAGGAAACGATGAATCTCACAGAGGTACTAATTAAACATATTAATAGGCCTTAGAGTGGCCGGACTTAACATAAGAAAGATATAGACAAAGTCGGCAATAGCATTAACCAAGGTTGGGATTATAGAAATATGGATAAACAAAATAATAAGCCAGGTCAGGATACCAGAAATTCTCACAGTCAGAAACAAGTCAGGTAAGAAAACCAAAAATACACAAAGTCAAATCCAAGCCAAGGTCAATATCATAATATCAAGATAGACTTACTATAAGCACTAAACATGTATCAAGGCAGAGACCATGTAAGAGCAATGAATAAGGGTGCAAATGTATATTATCTAGGCTAACAATTGTTCTCATTGGTCCACGTTATCTCTGTGACTGCAAAATGATTAATAATGGGGTCATCTAGATTACATGGTCACTTTAAAGGCAGGTGTGACGTCACAAGATTTTAATTTAAATTAATTTAAAAGACATGCTAATCAAATGGGAAGCATCTATTATAATGCACAGAAGAAATGGCTATGTGGATTCTGGCCGTGTGTAGCATTCGGCTTATGTGACCTGACAAGTGGAGCATCCCGGGCTTGTGGATTGGCAGGCAGCCTGATTGACCATCTAATTCTTTGTGCAGACACCCCCCTTTTTGGGCATGTTTGTCCCTTTGGGCAGTTCTGGTTACGTGATTCACATCAGTGGCCTTTCCTTTTACTCTGCCCACCGAAATCCTGCTTCACCGGACACTCCTGTTAGGGGGTATGGGTTTGCTTGAAAGATGAAAGCGAGGGATTAGCATAGGGTATGTGTTTTCTGATAGCTTTATTCCTGTGATGTTAAGCTTGTTAAGATTCTCCTATCACTGGAATTGGCAAGGATGCAACATCATGAGCTGTAGCATGGCCAGTACTGCAATCCTAACAAGTAAGGGGAAGTTGATTTATGCAAATAATGACAAACTACCATTCCAATTGTTCTGAGCTAGCTCATGAGGCTGGTTGATGACATTCTAATTAAAACATAATAATCTTTAGTCAAGGAAACATGTCATTGTATTAATAATGAGATGCAATCAATAAAATTCCAAAACATATAATAACACATTTCTATGTTTGGTCAAGAATAGAAAATCACATAAATAGATTCAGATTGAATGGAACAAACGAAGGCAATAGTTTAACAGAAACAATTACTTCATGAGATAGGGCAATTTATATTGCTGTGGAATTCAGAATGCCTATCAGACAGACCGTGCGTATATGCACTGATGCCAAATGAAAGACAAATGTGTCTGAAGAGAGTGGTTACTTGTTAGAACATATGTACATATGGTGAAGTCTGAACTCAGAGCTATTGTTCTTACCTCATAGATGTCTGTGGAGATGCTCATGCTGTGCATTTAGATTAGATTGAGGTGGGAGACATGATCCAGAGTGGAATCTTATATTTAATCATCCGAGAGTTTCCATTCACTTAACCATAAGTTGTGGTCAGTTGACAACCAATTTGAGAAATTTAGACTAAGTTAGTCAAGTTAAAACTATTTGCAAAGTTGGGTTTACTTTTTCTACGTCAGGGGAAGGCAACCTTCGGCACTACAGATGTTGTGGACTGCATCTCCTTTTATGTTTTGCCAGCATTATGGATTTAAAAGCATTAATGGGAGATGTAGTCCACAACATCTGGAATGCCGAAGGTTGCCTACCCCTGGTCTATGTTCTGCAATATGGCTCAATTCATTACAACTCAATGAGCATTTTTTTTAAATCTTTCTTTCCACTCATATATACTATCGCAAAATGATTGTTCAATACCAATGGAAACTCAATGCAATGTTACAGGGAGTGCTTTATTTTTTTGCCTTTTTTTAGGGGATGGGGGGATTTCAGCATGCCATAAAAAATGTAACTTTTGCGGGTTAGTATTTTGTTTTTAGAATTTAAGTGTTTTCCAGTTTATACATTACATTACAATCAGAGTTCTCACAAAATTTCTCTATGTATAACATACTCAATAGTAAGATAGCCTTTATGAAATACAAGGATGAATTGTTGAGATGAATTGTTGAGAGGAGGCTGGAATTACATCTGCACATTTACAAGTTCAGTAGCAGAGGTCAGAGCTCCCAAGGCGTAGATCTGATGATAAGACTGATAAATTCTGTGTATGGTTATGATCATATAGTGCTTATTTTCTTGAAATATGTACTGCTATGTGAAATTTCAGCAATTCCACTATGATGAACAAGTAGGAAAATGATTAAATCATACTTTGTTTAATATAGGCCTTGGGTCAGTTATATAATTCCCAGCCCTAGTAGAGTATCATATGAAAAATCATATTAACCCCTTAAGGACACATGACATGTGTGACATGTCATGATTCCCTTTTATTCCATATGTTTGGTCCTTAAGGGGTTAAAGAAGCACAGGCAGGAAAACTGATGATTGAACCTTTTGCAGTTTAAGCACTATACTACATTCTCTAGAATACATGGAGAGTGGTGTAATGAAAAAAACAATTAAAGTAGAGGTGGATTATGGTGCAAATAACTTGTTAACGAAAGTGGTTAAATGAGAATTGCCAATCAAGCTTACAGGAAAGCTACAAATATAAAATAATCACTCATTATAAAAGTGGAGGGAGGAAGGGCATTGTTCTATTCACATTACACAAAACCTCGAGGCATATCAGCTAAACACTAGAATCCTGCCAGGTTTCACTTCTGTTAGCTAAGAACCAGAAGAAGAGGCTACAATAAGCAAATTATCGCTCAGACTGGAAAAAAAATTGTGTTTAGTTTCCTAAATCTTGCTTTCTGCTGATGCGTGCAGAGGTTAGAAGCTAACATAAACCTTGTGAATCCCTGGAATATTTCTTCTGCCAAAAGTACAGGCTGGTGTTGGTAGCATTGATTGTGTGTGGATTGTTTAGTGGCACACATTGTACTCTTTAAAACCATCTTGGCGTGATATGAGAGCAGACCACATCAAAACCACTAACTATGTACATCCTTTTATGGGCACCGCCTGTCCATTTTCAAATACATGTTTTAAGGAAGATAACAAGTCAGGATATTACAACGTTTGACTCATATGCAGCAGATTCCACATGCATTGCTATAATTTAATTTTACTTTGTGGCATGTACAGTCCCCATATCTAAATCCGAAGGACCACTTTTACAGGGTTTGTCTGACATATGCCAGTTTATAGACTCTTTTGAGTACGTAGCATAGTTCATGTTCAGGTTTGTGAATGCCCTGAGGGGATTTATCTCATAATAATATATAATAATTTTGTTTAGTGTGACTCTTTATTAAATGTTTTTTATTAAACTATATATTCTAGGGTTTATTCACAAAAAAAAATAATTGATACAAAGTGGTATCCAAATTAAAAATCTAGAAACATTATCTAGAAAAATTATCCATCTCATATTTAGTCCCAGCTTTTGTTTTAGTCTAAATCAGGAGTAGGCAACCTTCGACACTATAGATGTTGTGGACTACACCCCCCATAATGCTCTTACACCAAAAATGTTGGCAAAGCATCATGGGAGGTGTAGTCCAAAACATCTGCAGTGCCAAAGGTTGCCTATGCCTGGTCTTAAATCAGAATTTAGTGAATAACATATTTCTGTTGCCCTTTCCATGTACATGTGTCACAGCCTTAGAACTCATCGTGATGAGGAATATAATGAAGAGTAGTGATGTCGCGAACATAAAATTTTCGGTTCGCGAACGCAAACTTCCGCAAACGTTCGCGAACCGCCATAGACTTCAATGGGCAGGCAAATTTTAAAACCCACAGGGACTCTTTCTGTCCACAATAGTGATGGAAACGTTGTTTCAAGGGGACTAACACCTGGACTGTGGCATGCCGGAGGGGGATCCATGGCAAAACTCCCATGGAAAATTAAACAGTTGATGCAGAGTCTGGTTTTAATCCATAAAGGGCATAAATCACCTAACATTCCTAAATCACAATGGATATGGATTGACACCTGACATATCACATATTGACACCTTGACATATGGATTGACACCTGTCCTCAGAGACCCTGATACACACTGACACAGAGCAGAATAGGGACTGTTCCCCCTACATAGGGTCACTTGGCAAATATGGATTGACACCTATCCTAAGGAACCCTGATACACACTGACACAGAGCAGAATAGGGATTGTTCCCCCTACATAGGGTCACTTGGCAGATATGGATTGACACCTGTCCTCAGGGACCAAGATGTAGGGAGAACAGTCCCTATTCTGCTCTATGTCAGTGTGTATCAGGGATCCTTAGGATAGGTGTCAATCCATATCTGCCAAGTGACCCTATGTAGGGGGAACAGTCCCTATTCTGCTCTGTGTCAGTGTGTATCAGGGATCCTTAGGATAGGTGTCAATCCATATCTGCCAAGTGACCCTATGTAGGGGGAACAGTCCAAATTCTGCTCTGTGTCAGTGTGTATCAGGGATCCTTAGGATAGGTGTCAATCCATATCTGCCAAGTGACCCTATGTAGGGGGAACAGTCCCTATTCTGCTCTGTGTCAGTGTGTATCAGGGATCCTTAGGATAGGTGTACATCCATATCTGCCAAGTGACCCTATGAAGGGGGAACAGTCCCTATTCTGCTCTGTGTCAGTGTGTATCAGGGATCCTTAGGATAGGTGTCAATCCATATCTGCCAAGTGACCCTATGTAGGAGGAACAGTCCCTATTCTGCTCTGTGTCAGTGTCTGGGGGGAGTATCTGCAGTAATACAGAGTGTCTGGAGGGAGTATCTGCAGTAACACAGGGTGTCTGGAGGGAGTATCTGCAGTAATACAGGGTTTATGGAGGGAGTATCTGCAGTAACACAGAGTGTCTGGGGGAGTATCTGCAGTAACACAGAGTGTCTGGAGGGAGTATCTGCAGTAACACAGAGTGTCTGGAGGGAGTATCTGCAGTAACACAGGATGTCTGGAGGGAGTATCTGCAGTAGCACAGAGTGTGTGGAGGGAGTGTCTGCAGTAACACAGGGTGTCTGGAGGGAGTATCTGCAGTAACACAGGGTGTCTGGAGTAACAGAGTGTCTGGGGGGAGTATCTGCAGTAACACAGAGTGTCTGGAGGGGGTATCTGCAGTAACACAGAGTGTCTGCAGGGAGTATCTGCAGTAACACAGGGTGTCTGCAGTGAGTATCTGCAGTAACACAGGGTGTCTGGAGGGAGTATCTGCAGTAACACAGAGTGTCTGGAGGGAGTATCTGCAGTAACACAGAGTGTCTGGGGTGAGTATCTGCAGTAACACAGAGTGTCTGGAGGGAGTATCTGCAGTAACACCGGATGTCTGGGGGGAGTATCTGCAGTAACACAGGGTGTCTGGAGGGAGTATCTGCAGTAACACAGAGTGTCTGGGGGGAGTATCTGTAGTAACACAGGGTGTCTGGAGGGAGTACCTGCAGTAACACAGAGTGTCTGGGGGAGTATCTGCAGTAACACAGAGTGTTTTGAGGGAGTATTTGCAGTAACACAGAGTGTCTGGAGGGAGTATCTGCAGTAACACAGAGTGTCTGGAGGGCGTATCTGCAGTAACACAGAGTGTCTGGGGTGAGTACCTGCAATAACACAGGGTGTCTGGAGGGAGTATCTGCAGTAACACAGAGTGTCTGGGGGGAGTATCTGCAGTAACACAGAGTGTCTGGAGGGAGTATCTGCAGTAACACAGGATGTCTGGAGGGAGTATCTGCAGTAACACCGGGTGTCTGGAGGGAGTATCTGCAGTAACACCGGGTGTCTGGAGGGAGTATCTGCAGTAACACAGAGTGTCTGGGGGGAGTATCTGCATTAACACAGAGTGTCTGGAGGGAGTATCTGCAGTAACACAGAGTGTCTGGGGGGAGTATCTGCATTAACAGAGTGTCTGGGGGGAGTATCTGTAGTAACACAGGGTGTCTGGAGGGAGTATCTGCAGTAACACAGAGTGTCTGGAGGGAGTATCTGCAGTAACACAGAGTGTCTGGGGTGAGTATCTGCAGTAACACAGAGTGTCTGGAGGGAGTATCTGCAGTAACACCGGATGTCTGGGGGGAGTATCTGCAGTAACACAGGGTGTCTGGAGGGAGTATCTGCAGTAACACAGAGTGTCTGGGGGGAGTATCTGTAGTAACACAGGGTGTCTGGAGGGAGTACCTGCAGTAACACAGAGTGTCTGGGGGAGTATCTGCAGTAACACAGAGTGTTTTGAGGGAGTATTTTCAGTAACACAGTGTGTCTGGAGGGAGTATCTGCAGTAACACAGAGTGTCTGGAGGCAGGGCTGCCATCAGAAATTTTAGGGCCCCTGACACAGCTCAAGATCTGGTCCCCCGGGGCCAGCCCCGAGTCCGCCCACAAGGATGAAGTGTGTGTGTGTGTAGTGGATGCAGTGTGTATAGTGGATGTAGAATGTGTATAGTGGATGCAGTATGTGTGTCATGGATGCAGTGCATATAGTGGATGCAGATTGTACGTTTTGTGTAATGTATGTAATGTTTGTATGCATGCATTAGATGCAGAGTGTGTGTAGTGAATGTAGGTGTGTGTATAGTGAATGCAGAGTGTTTGTTTTTTAGTGGATGTAGTGTGTATAGTGAATGTAGTGTGTTTGTAGTGAGTGAAACGTGTGTATAGTGAATGTAGTGTGTGTGTGTAGTGCAAAGTGTGTTTAGTGAATGTAGTGTGTGCAGTACAAAGTGTGTTTAGTGAATGTAGTGCGTGTGTAGTGCAGAGTGTGTTTAGTGAATGTAGTGTTTGTAGTGAGTGCAGAGAGTGTATAGTGAATGTAGTGCAGAGTGTGTTTAGTGAATGTAGTGTGTGTGTGTAGTGAAAAATGTGTATAGTGAATGTAGTGTGTGTAGAGCAAAATGTGTATAGTGAATGTAGTGTGTGTCTGTAGCGCAAAGTGTGTTTAGTGAATGTAGTGGGTGTGTGTAGTGCAGAGTGTTTAGTAAATGTAGTGTTTGTAGTGAGTGCAGAGTGTGTTTAGTGAATGTAGTGTATGTGTAGTGCAGAGTGTGTTTAGTGAATGTAGTGCAGAGTGTGTTAGTGAATGTAGTGTGTGTGTAGTGCAGAGTGTGTTTAGTGAATGTAGTGCAGTGTGTTGAGTGAATGTAGTGTGTGTGTGTGTAGTGCAGAGTGTGCTTGTAAGGATTCAGTGTGTGTGTGTGTAAAATAGGGGGAAGGGGAGTATGATTGTATTTATTTATTTGTGTATATTTCAATTTTATTCCCCCCTCCCTGGTTCTTACCGTGCCAGGGAGGGGGGGGATATCGCATTTCCTGTTGATCCAGTGGCATGGTGGAGGGAGCCAGCCGCGGTACATTAAAGAGGGTGCCCAGCAGCACACATTGTCTTCCTTTCCAGCTCCTCTCTGACTAAATCTCACAAGACAGGCCTGCGTGCTGTGCGGAGCATTGCCATAGTAACCCGTGGCAACGCTCTGGCAGCCGCAGGGTGCAGGAAAGTTAGACAGAGAGCAGCTGGAAAGGAGGACAGAGTGTGCTGCTGGGCCCCCTCTTCATCGTACAGGTAGCAGGGGGCCCTCTGTGCACATATATATAGCGAAAATCGCTATATATATATATGTGTGTGTGTGTGTGTGTGTATATGTGTGTGTGTATATATATGTGCTTCTCTATGACAAGCATTCAGCGTCGACATGCAGAGCATGGAGATGTTGAATGTCAGTGCTGCACATTTTGCAACACTGACACAGGAAGCGCCTAGGTGTTCCTAGGCAGCAATGTAAACACTGCATTTTCTCTGAAAAGGCAGTCTTTGCAGCAAAAACCCTGCAGTGGTAGACTATACTCACCAGAACAACTACATTAAGCTGTATAATATAAATTAAGCTGTAGTTGTTCTGGTAACTATAGTGTCCCTTTATGTTTGTGCGTGCAAAGGGGTAGGGACTGCAGAGGGTGCCGAAAGGAAGGGGCTGTAAAGGGTGTGAGTGGAAGGGGCTGCAGAGGGTACAGAGGGGAATAGAGGCTGTAGTGGGTGCAGAGGAGGGACAGGATGTAGTGGGTGCAAAGGGTAATAGGAGCTGCCGTGGGAGCAGTTGTGTAGCCCACTAGCCACTACCAGAAGCGAAACCCTACCATTGCGCACAGTGCAGGGGGCAGGAGCTGCAGTGGGAGCAGGGGGGTAAGGGATGCAGTGGGAGCAGGGGGGTAGGGGATGCAGTGGGAGCAGGGGGGTAGGGGATGCAGTGGGAGCAGGGGGTAGGGGATGCAGTGGGAGCAGGGGGGTAGGGGATGCAGTGGGAGCAAGGGGGGTAGGAGATGCAGGGGGGTAGGGGATGCAGTGGGAGCATGGGGGGTAGGAGATGCAGGGGGGTAGGGGGGATAGGGGATGCAGTGGGAGCATGGGGGTAGAGGTGATAGGGGATGCAGTGGGAGCAGGGGGTAGGGGGTGCAGTGGGAGCAGGGGAGTAGGGGGATGCAGTGGGAGCAAGGGGGTAGGGGATGCAGTGGGAGCAAGGGGGTAGGGGATGCAGTGGGAGCAAGGGGTAGGGGATGCAGTGGGAGCAAGGGGTAGGGGATGCAGTGGGAGCAAGGGGGGTAGGGGATGCAGGGGGGTAGGGGATGCAGTGGGAGCATGGTGGGTAGGAGATGCAGGGGGGTAGGGGGGATAGTGGATGCAGTGGGAGCAGGGGGGTAGGGGATGCAGTGGGAGCAGGGGGGTAGGGGATGCAGGGGGGTAGGGGATGCAGTGGGAGCATGGGGGTAGGAGATGCAGGGGGTAGGGGGGATAGGGGATGAAGTGGGAGCAGGGGGGTAGGGGATGCAGTGGGAGCAGGGGGGTAGGGGATGCAGTGGGAGCATGGGGGGTAGGAGATGCAGGGGGGTAGGGGGGATAGGGGATGCAGTGGGAGCAGGGGGGTAGGGGATGCAGTGGGAGCAAGGGAGGTAGGGGATGCAGTGGGAGCAAGGGGGTAGGGGATGCAGTGGGAGCAAGGGGGGTAGGGGATGCAGTGGGAGCAAGGGGGGTAGGAGATGCAGTGGGAGCAGGGGGTAGGGGGGATGGGGGGTAGGGGATGCAGTGGGAGCAGGGGGGTAGAGGATGCAGTGGGAGCAAGGAGGGGTAGGGGATGCAGTGGGAGCAGGGGGGGGTAGGGGAAGCAGGGGGGGGGGTAGGGGATGCAGTGGGAGCAAGGGGCTCCCAAACCTTACCTCTCTGGTGGTCCTCTTCTGAAGGAACCTCACAATGCTGACACGCTGCCTGTAAGTCTGCTCAGGGCAGCTCCGCACAGCTCACTCTGCACTGTGACTGGTGATGTCACTTCCTGCAGAACCAGCTGCAGGGAGCTGCCCTAAGCAGTTACAGGCAGCTCAGTGAGGCTGTGTTTGGAGACAGGCACACTGAGGGGCAGCCTAGTGGGGTCTTTGGGAGGGCCCTATAGCTGTCCCTCAGTGTGCCCTGCACGGAGGACATGATTAGTAGCAGCAGGGGCCCGCGGACGGCTGTGCGGGCCCCTTGCTGAGTGCAGGCTGGCTGGGGAGATTGTTTAACTCCCCAGCTCAGCCATTACTTACTGCAGCAGTATGTGGGGCTCGGGGCCCCCCAGGACCGCCGGGCCCATGACAACTGTTATGGTTGTCATGCCCTGATGGCGGCCCTGTCTGGAGGGAGTATCTGCAGTAACACAGAGTGTCTGGGGTGAGTACCTGCAATAACACAGGGTGTCTGGAGGGAGTATCTGCAGTAACACAGAGTGTCTGGGGGGAGTATCTGCAGTAACACAGAGTGTCTGGAGGGAGTATCTGCAGTAACACAGGGTGTCTGGAGGGAGTATCTGCAGTAACACCGGGTGTCTGGAGGGAGTATCTGCAGTAACACAGAGTGTCTGGGGGGAGTATCTGCATTAACACAGAGTGTCTGGATGGAGTATCTGCAGTAACACAGAGTGTCTGGGGGGAGTATCTGCAGTAACACAGAGTGTCTGGAGGGAGTATCTGCAGTAACACAGGATGTCTGGAGGGAGTATCTGCAGTAGCACAGAGTGTGTGGAGGGAGTGTCTGCAGTAACACAGGGTGTCTGGAGGGAGTATCTGCAGTAACACAGGGTGTCTGGAGTAACACAGAGTGTCTGGGGGGAGTATCTGCAGTAACACAGAGTGTCTGGAGGGAGTATCTGCAGTAACACAGAGTGTCTGCAGGGAGTATCTGCAGTAACACAGGGTGTCTGCAGTGAGTATCTGCAGTAACACAGGGTGTCTGGAGGGAGTATCTGCAGTACCACAGAGTGTCTGGAGGGAGTATCTGCAGTAACACAGAGTGTCTGGGGTGAGTATCTGCAGTAACACAGAGTGTCTGGAGGGAGTATCTGCAGTAACACCGGATGTCTGGGGGGAGTATCTGCAGTAACACAGGGTGTCTGGAGGGAGTATCTGCAGTAACACAGAGTGTCTGGGGGGAGTATCTGTAGTAACACAGGGTGTCTGGAGGGAGTACCTGCAGTAACACTGAGTGTCTGGGGGAGTATCTGCAGTAACACAGAGTGTTTTGAGGGAGTATTTGCAGTAACACAGAGTGTCTGGAGGGAGTATCTGCAGTAACACAGAGTGTCTGGAGGGAGTATCTGCAGTAACACAGAGTGTCTGGGGTGAGTACCTGCAATAACACAGGGTGTCTGGAGGGAGTATCTGCAGTAACACAGAGTGTCTGGGGGGAGTATCTGCAGTAACACAGAGTGTCTGGAGGGAGTATCTGCAGTAACACAGGATGTCTGGAGGGAGTATCTGCAGTAACACCGGGTGTCTGGAGGGAGTATCTGCAGTAACACAGAGTGTCTGGGGGGAGTATCTGCATTAACACAGAGTGTCTGGAGGGAGTATCTGCAGTAACACAGAGTGTCTGGGGGGAGTATCTGCATTAACAGAGTGTCTGGGGGGAGTATCTGTAGTAACACAGGGTGTCTGGAGGGAGTATCTGCAGTAACACAGAGTGTCTGGAGGGAGTATCTGCAGTAACACAGAGTGTCTGGGGTGAGTATCTGCAGTAACACAGAGTGTCTGGAGGGAGTATCTGCAGTAACACCGGATGTCTGGGGGGAGTATCTGCAGTAACACAGGGTGTCTGGAGGGAGTATCTGCAGTAACACAGAGTGTCTGGGGGGAGTATCTGTAGTAACACAGGGTGTCTGGAGGGAGTACCTGTAGTAACACAGAGTGTCTGGGGGAGTATCTGCAGTAACACAGAGTGTTTTGAGGGAGTATTTGCAGTAACACAGAGTGTCTGGAGGGAGTATCTGCAGTAACACAGAGTGTCTGGAGGGAGTATCTGCAGTAACACAGAGTGTCTGGGGTGAGTACCTGCAATAACACAGGGTGTCTGGAGGGAGTATCTGCAGTAACACAGAGTGTCTGGGGGGAGTATCTGCAGTAACACAGAGTGTCTGGAGGGAGTATCTGCAGTAACACAGGGTGTCTGGAGGGAGTATCTGCAGTAACACCGGGTGTCTGGAGGGAGTATCTGCAGTAACACAGAGTGTCTGGGGGGAGTATCTGCATTAACACAGAGTGTCTGGATGGAGTATCTGCAGTAACACAGAGTGTCTGGGGGGAGTATCTGCAGTAACACAGAGTGTCTGGAGGGAGTATCTGCAGTAACACAGAGTGTCTGGATGTAGTATCTGCAGTAACAGAGTGTCTGGGGGGAGTATCTGCAGTAACACAGAGTGTCTGGGGTGAGTACCTGCAATAACACAGGGTGTCTGGAGGGAGTATCTGCAGTAACACAGAGTGTCTGGAGGGAGTATCTGCAGTAACACAGAGTGTCTGGGGTGAGTACCTGCAATAACACAGGGTGTCTGGAGGGAGTATCTGCAGTAACACAGAGTGTCTGGGGGGAGTATCTGCAGTAACACAGAGTGTCTGGAGGGAGTATCTGCAGTAACACAGGATGTCTGGAGGGAGTATCTGCAGTAACACCGGGTGTCTGGAGGGAGTATCTGCAGTAACACAGAGTGTCTGGGGGGAGTATCTGCATTAACACAGAGTGTCTGGAGGGAGTATCTGCAGTAACACAGAGTGTCTGGGGGGAGTATCTGCAGTAACACAGAGTGTCTGGAGGGAGTATCTGCATTAACAGAGTGTCTGGGGGGAGTATCTGTAGTAACACAGGGTGTCTGGAGGGAGTATCTGCAGTAACACCGGGTGTCTGGATGGAGTATCTGCAGTAACACAGAGTGTCTGGGGTGAGTATCTGCAGTAACACAGAGTGTCTGGAGGGAGTATCTGCAGTAACACCGGATGTCTGGGGGGAGTATCTGCAGTAACACAGGGTGTCTGGAGGGAGTATCTGCAGTAACACAGAGTGTCTGGGGGGAGTATCTGTAGTAACACAGGGTGTCTGGAGGGAGTACCTGCAGTAACACATAGTGTCTGGGGGAGTATCTGCAGTAACACCGAGTGTTTTGAGGGAGTATTTGCAGTAACACAGAGTGTCTGGAGGGAGTATCTGCAGTAACACAGAGTGTCTGGAGGGAGTATCTGCAGTAACACAGAGTGTCTGGGGTGAGTACCTGCAATAACACAGGGTGTCTGGAGGGAGTATCTGCAGTAACACAGAGTGTCTGGGGGGAGTATCTGCAGTAACACAGAGTGTCTGGAGGGAGTATCTGCAGTAACACCGGGTGTCTGGAGGGAGTATCTGCAGTAACACCGGGTGTCTGGAGGGAGTATCTGCAGTAACACAGAGTGTCTGGGGGGAGTATCTGCATTAACACAGAGTGTCTGGATGGAGTATCTGCAGTAACACAGAGTGTCTGGGGGGAGTATCTGCAGTAACACAGAGTGTCTGGAGGGAGTATCTGCAGTAACACAGAGTGTCTGGATGGAGTATCTGCAGTAACAGAGTGTCTGGGGGGAGTATCTGCAGTAACACAGAGTGTCTGGAGGGAGTATCTGCAGTAACACAGAGTGTCTGGAGGGAGTATCTGCAGTAACACATAGTGTCTGGAGGGAGTATCTGCAGTAACACAGAGTGTCTTGGGGGGAGTATCTGCAGTAACACAGGGTGTCTGGAGGGAGTATCTGCAGTAACACAGAGTGTCTTGAGGGAGTATCTGCAGTAACACAGGGTGTCTGGAGGGAATATCTGCAGTAACACGCTATGTTCGCCGGGAACTATTCGCCGGCGAACCGTCCAGGACATCACTATTGAAGAGCAATTTTCCAATATACTTGATGTTAATGGATTCAACTATTCAGTTACAAGAGTTGAGCTTGTCTCTTGTAATAGTATCCAGAGTGATGTGTATCAGTTGGAATTAAGTCTGTGTCTTGTAACAGAATCCAACCTAATATGTAATTGTTTATCTTTGTTCTTTTTTTTTTGCCAACCTTTGTATCTACACCGATCTTTCTTTCTCATTACATCATAGAGCAATGCAATTTCTTGAGAATCATTCAGTAAAGAAAGTGTTATTTTTAACATTATTATTCATAAAGTGTAAATATAATCTGTAGTGCTGTATAATGACCCATCAAAACTTGTGTGAAAGGTTAATCAACATCAAGATCAATATTGTGCATTTGCCCTTAAAATCCATTGAAGGGACACTGTAGGCTTTGTAACCATTTCATCTCATTGAAATAGTAATATTGTCTGAGATCCTCTGGCACAATTCTTCTGTTCATTATTAAAGCATTTTAATGATTTAAAACTAAACAAGAGTCCCCAGCAGCTAAAATGCTGGGGCTAAGGAGGAAGCATCAGCTTGAGCACCAATGGGCGACATTAAAAGAGTGTCAACTACCTTCTTTCAACTAATTATAGCTGCCTATTTCTGGTATGAAATGGTATGGCTAGGAAATCCCTGCACTAGTCATACCTTCAGTGACCCTCATGCAGCGTTAAACTAGCTTAAAGGGACACTTTAGTCACCAGAACCACTACAGATTAAAGGACCACAATAGGCACCCAGACCACTTCAGCTCAATGGAGTGTTCTGGGTGCCAGGTCCCCCTAGTTTTAACACTGCAGTTGAAAACATAGCAGTTTCAGAGAAACTGCTATGTTTACACTGCAGGGTTAATCCAGCCTCTAGTGGCTGTCTCCCTGACAGCCACTATAAGCGCATCTGCGATTAACACCAAGTAAATCACACTTATTTTACGCTGGACATCCTCATGGACCTCCAGTGTCAAAAAAGATCCCCATAGGAAAGCCTCTGACCAAGCATGTGCATTCAGCTCCACTCAGGAGCTAATGTCGATGGAGGAGGAGAGGTCACCAGCGCAGAGGGAGCCCGGCACTGGATTAAGGTAAGCAAATAAATGCTTAGTTAACCATTTAGTCTCCGCAGAACGGGCCCTAGTCACTCAGACGGCCACTAGAGGTGCTTCTTATGTTAGTGGCATTAAGGAGACTCTAGATGTTTCCCACAGAGATGCTGTCATTTATGAGACTCTAAATGCTCCCCATAGAGATGCATTTATTCATTGTATCTCTGAGTAGATGCTGATTGGTGCAGCTCAGTGTTTCGCACAATAACCTCCCTATGCTTTCATATAGGAAAGCATTGGATTGGTTGAGATTGTCAAGACTGGTAATATCAGTCATGGAGGCGGGGCCAGCCACAGCAAGACCAGCATTGAGATGGTGAAAAGGTAAGTAAAGCTACCTTTTATCTCCAAACTGAGGGGGGTGTCTAACACTATAGTGTTCCTTTATTACAGAATGGAGTAAAGTGCTTTATAAACTCCATGATATCTTTATTGAAATTTAGAACCTTGCATGTGTATGATGTTTTACAGTTTACAGTTTCTAACTTGAGAAAGTATATTTTGCTATGAATTTTACAGTTTCCACTGGAGTTTTAAATTCTTACATGTTTGGAACTGTGAGTTCTTTTTTACATAGTACTCTACAGTTTCCAATGGAATTTTAAAGTACACACCTCTTGATCTGCTCTTTTGCTTGTTACTTTGCAGTTTTCCATAGACTTTTGCAATAATATAAGTTATCTACAACACATACACTGATCAGCCACAACATTAAAACCACTGGTAGGTGAAGTCAATAACATTGATTAAATTGTTACAATGGCAACTGTCACGGGCGGGATATTTTAGGCAGCAATTGAATAGTCAGTTCTTTAGTTGTATGTATTGGCAGCTGGAAAAATGGACAAGTGAAAAGAGCTGAGTGACTTTGACAAAGGACAGATAGTGATGGCTAGACAACTGGGTCAGTACATATCAAAAACAGCAAGTATTGTGGGGTATTCTCGTTATGCAGTGGTTAGTACCAACTAAATGTAATGCAGGAAAGGACAACTGTTAAACCGGTGCACACCCTGCTACACTGAAAAAAAATATTTAGGAATGGTTTGAGAAACATGTTCAAGGTTTTGCATTGGCCTCCAAATTCCCAGGCTCTAAATCTGATTGAGCATCTCTGGGGTATGATAGAACAACAAATCCGATCCATGGAGGCCCCATCTGGCAAATTGCAGGACTTAAAGGATCTGCTGCTAATGTCTTGGTACCAGGTAACACAGGACATGTTCAGAAGTCTTGTGGAGTCCATGTCTTGATGGATCAGAACTGCTTTGGCAACCTCCATGATATTAGGCAGGTGGTTTTAATGTTGTGACTGATCGGTGCATTTGCAGTGTGTTTTATTATAGATTGAACTTTGGAGCTAAGATGCATTGCTAGGTGAACCAGGGGCTTCAACCCAAAGCTAAATGTTTGGTCTCTTGCATGAATATTTATTGAAATGCTTCCTAAAATCAGCTCTGCACCACGTGCAAAGTCCAACCTTAAAACCCTATGTAAACCTATATTTAGAAGATCAAGACATGTTGTGTTAACTAACCAGTGGCAGAACTACCAAGGATGCAGAGGTCGAAGCTGCAGCCGAGTCCGTCACTTCAAGGGGCTCATCTGCCCTGCTGACCCCTGCGACCGTGAGCCGCTGAAGGTTGTGGCACCAAGAGGTGCTCTCTCACAGGGGGACCAGGAGGTGGCCATCTGGTCACCTTAGTGTACTCCTTAATTGGCTCTTACTCAATGAGACAGCGTAGGCACCTGCTTACCTTGATGGCAGGTGCCTACTCTGCCAATATATACCGGAAGGAGGTAGGAGGACAGGATGCAGGCGAGGGAAGCTGATCTGGCAATGCTCTCTCCTCCCTCGCGCGCCCTCTGTGATGCCGGCATATGATGCCATTCTGGCCCAGGCATACTAAACAGCGTGCGGGAGGAGAGAGGAACTGCAAGATTACAGCAGCCCCACACTTGACCCGAGGGAGAGGACCCACAGCAGCTCTCCAAAAAGAGTGTGTGAGTGTGTCTGTCTGACAGTGTGTGTGTGTGTGTTTATGTCTGTCAGTGTATGTGTGTGTGTGTGGGGGGGGGGGTGCCTGTCAGTCAGTGACTGTGTGTGTCTGTCAGTGTGTGCCTGTCGGTCATTGTGTATGCCTGCTTGTCTGTTTTTCAGTTTGTGTGTCTGTCAGTGAGTGTGTGTGTCTGTCACGAATGTATTGGGAAGCTGCATTGGGAAGTCTGTGATTGGACAGCCACAGAAAGTCTAGGCTGGTGAAGAAGGGGACGTCTTGCAAAGGCAGTAGACAAGAGAACTACTGCTTTTGAAAGCTAATTTTAAATATACCCCGATTAAAAATGCATCGGGTTATATTTACAAAACAGTGATTTTTTTCTGTTTGATAAGTGGAGTGTCCCTTTAACTCAAACAGACATCTTTGATGAAGACTAGTTTGTGAACCCAGTTCGATTATTATATTTGAAAAAAAGTTTGTTTTCAACTATTTGCAAAGGAGTACTGTTACTATTTCCGTTTGTGGTCATTTTGTCTTGATTCAAACCAGTAGATGTTCTTTCCATTACCATGCTAATGCTAATATAGCCTCCGAGTGAACACACAATTAGGGATATTTCTAATGGATGTTTAAAGGATAACAACAATGACAAATAATGAATATTATGCAGAATTAATTTGCAACAATTAACTTTCATTCCACAAAGTCCCCTGGCAACATAGCTGTCAAAACCGTGAATCTCAATAAATCTCAATAAGCTGTTCTTTCCACAATAATAGCACAGTACGCTGTTGCACAATACTGTGTGTCAACATGTCTTCCTAAAGTGACGGACTGCATTGTGAAGTAATGGAAATCATTTTTTTTTTCAGTTACACATCAAACATTAAGATGCTCGGCTCGTGTCACAGACCAGGATGTTCCCTTAATCAGTAGTGGCTTCCCAGCATGATTTTGTCTTTATAAATTACACAAAATTAACACAAGAAATATCCATTGCCTCTAATGTCCTGCATCATATGATTTATAGTTGTTGCAGTCAGTGGGAGAGCAAAGGGTTTAATGTCTGTCAGTATTAAGTCTAATGGAAAATTGCAGGGTTTTTTTTTACCTTTAACTGTTTTGTCTAGATAGGCAAAATGAGAAGCTCACCTGCAGAAACTAGAATGTATCCCAGTTGCAAATGGCCACATTGCCAGTAATCGTAGTTCTAAAAGTTTTAAAGCCTATGTAATATAACACTGTATATGTCTTGTCTTGTTACAAAAGTATAAATATTCCTCTGGATTATGCTTGAAAACAGTATAAATCTTAATCTTCAACATCAATCTTTTTGATATTTATTGAGTAAAATAAATAAATATTATAGGTCAAATTTGGCCTAAATATAGGCCAGTCTGTAATTTAAAAATTACAGACTGTGTAAATTGGGCAAAAATGGTTTGGGATAATTAAAAAAAAAAAAAAAAAAGCATATGGTGGTATAGATGGGGATCAAAATTAAAAAAGTACAAGAACAAAGTCCCAACTGCTCAGAATTCACATAGCCCCAGACTTTAACAAATAATATAGCTTGAAATATTCAGACCACCACAGAGAATGTGTGAATAAATGTGGACAATTCAGGTTAAGTAATCTGGGTGCAGTGTCGCTGTTCTCTTTAACCCTGCAATGTAAACTGCAATTGCAGGGAGACAGCCTCTAGAGGCGCTCCCTGCAGTTTCACAGAGTTTGAGCTCAATGCAAAACACGTACGAAAAGGCCTAATGTGCGTGCAGTACTTAATTTGCATGTGTATTAGGTTCCTCCACTGGCTGACTTAGGCAGAGGACGAGTGTGACAAAAGACAGAAGGACAGTGGCACTGGAATCGGGTAAATAAAAGAGAGTTTTTAATCCTTAATGGACGGGGAAGGACTGCAGAGGGAGAGGAACACTATAATGTTAATAATACATCTTTATATTCCTAACACTAAAGTGTTCCTTTAAAAACAACAAAAAAGAGTTCAGTTTGCCAGATGTAGAAGGAAAACCTCTTAACATAGAATCTAAACATACCAGTTTTCAGAAGCTACATGAAGAGCTAGCAAAGCATTGATGGATATACAATGTTAAATGTAAGTGGTATACTAGACGCAATTTGGGAAATCACATGTACAACAAATCATCTTTACTTCTTTTGCAATTTGAGGGTTTTTCTTTGCAGATCAAACATAGCAACATTTACTTATGGTTTAGCTTTTCACCTTACAACAGAAAGGTGTAAAGAAAATAGAACCCTAAAATTGGTATAAATAGACCCACCGGCTCCCGTCAGGAAGTCCTTTTACTTGTCCACTGCAGTTTGGAGGAGCCTAGATTTTATTTTATGCTCACCAGACCAATATTTTTTGTAGGCTCATCCAGGGATCAGCCTCTAATCTCCGAAGATCTAGCAAACAGCACACATATAAAAGGTGTGCCCTGGGTACCACCTTCAATGACCCAGACTCTCTCTCTCTGAGGAAATGACAGCAGTCCACTGGATACATGGGGCCAAGCCAGGGCTAATCCTCTTTCCCTGAAGACCCAGTAAAGGTGAACTTGGGTATGCCTCTTTTAGTTATACCACCTTATCTGGGGTCTGTTTTAAACCCTCCCCTACTGGTGATCATTAACGGCATATGGTGCAGCATACGGAAGCCTCTAGTTTAAACAGCTTATGCCGCCATTTGTTCATTTCCCCATTTACCACTGAAAGGCCTACAGGCCTGTAGCAATGAATCTGTCTCCATGGCCGTTTAGTATGTTTTCATACCTCAGATTTTGATAAGAACATTAGTTATTTAGATTAAATGCTAGTATAAGTACCTGGGTGTCTGTTCATTCACTTCCTCCTAGGCTTCCTTCTAGCAAATTGGTCACATTTAGGAGGTTTGTGGTGAGCATTTAGGTAAGTTTATATGCCCAATAAGAGTTTTTACAAAAGAGTGCTGCTAATGAATTTCCTGGCCTTATAAAGTCATTCTTGTTCTATACTGAAGACAGAGAAGAGGCCAACACCCACTGTAAGAAAAAGCTTCCCTGTGTGACTGATTGAAGTACACACTTGTAGATAACTTGTTTAAAAGCCCAAGTCCTAATTCCATGCAGACACTTCATATTAAGCATGAGGCATTGATTTATGATACCTGTTTGTAACAGACCCTTACAGTTGCCTGGTGTCTGTGGACTAATCAAGGGACTTGTATTTGTCATCATCCGTTCGGTAGAAATGCAACTTATAAATAAACGGATCAAACTACTGAACACCGGACCACCCTGCTGGTAATTAAGGGCTATTTTACCTCCCAGTTCTATTTTCAGCCGTTCGTATGGGTCCGCACGAATCCACTGTGTTAATTATAGATGGCCGCCATTTCGGGACTTTGCACGTGTTCGCGGCCATCTTGCGCACGAACAGCGGTGTTTGCCAGCAATTGTCTGGAACTAAAAACGGCTACGCAAACAGGCGAACACCGCTGAGAACTCCATAGCAGCGGGGATTCGTGCCAAAGCTACCGAACGCCCTGCTGTTCGGTAGAAAGACTTAACAGACTATGGGGATTCTAGCGACCACAGAGATTCGACTGGATGGCACGAATTTCATACATTTTCACCGTACGAACGAGGACCGACCGCAAGGCCAAAACTTATGGAACTATTTTCGGCTAGTTGGTCTGTGCGGTCGGTCAAAACTTTGGAACCCTATAACTCCCAAACCATTTATCCGAATAGACTAATTTTTGGATATGTTGTTCTCCTGGACAAGGGCTATCTGGGGATACTTAAAGTTGTACCCCCTGTTTTTGGGGTGCATCCAGAACTTGGGTGAAATACTGTATGTGTTAATTATGTTAAATGGTTATCTGAGGGGAGGGGACGTGGGGGTTGTACCATGTATATGATTGGTGATTTTATGCCTCCCCCTGGGTGTGTTCTTTTTGTATGTAACTGTAATAAAAAGCAGGCTGGGTGTTCCAGTCCTCAGTTCTTCTTGACCCTTCAAAACGTAGCCTTGTCTCGTTCTTGGAAGGGGATTATTTGGGAATATTACTCTGCTCTTTTTACAGCTGAACCTGACTCTCTCTCTGGATATCGTGAATGGGATTATACCAGCTTTACTTTGACACAGCAGCTTGCAGGGAAAAGGACGTCACCAACGGCTGATACCCTCTCACTACCTGGGTAGGCGTTACACTGTTTATTTTAGCACATAAGCAGGCTTCTTTAAGAGAGTGGATGGAAATAGATTGTTTAGATCTTCCTGCTTATCTAAATCAGCATATGAGACCAAGATAGCCTCTCTGTATGAGCAGGACTGACTATCTCTGTGTATGAGCTGTTGTTAAGCAAGTATGGGCCCAGTGTATATTGTATGTATGAGTTGGTGTGAAGAAATTGTCTCAGTATTGTCTCAGTATATGTGTCCACTATATTCTCTATGTATGAGTTGGTTTGAAGCAAGGCATTAATATGAGCCCACTATATTCTCTATGTATGAGTTGGTGTAAAGCAAGGCATTAATATGAACCCACTTTATTCTCTATGTATGATTTGTTGTGAAGCAAGGCATTAATATGAGCCCACTATATTCTCTATGTATGAGTTGGTTTGAAGACACAGCCTTAGTATATGTGTCCACTACATGCATTAGTTAGTGTGAAGACACCGCCACTGTATATGTGAATGATATAAAAACAGCCTCAATATATGAGTCCAATATAAACAATTGTGTGTGAGCTGTTGTGAAGGTAGCTTTTATACACACGTCTAATACAAGCTCTGTGTATGGGTTGCTTTTAGTCACCGTTTCAGTATATGTGAGTGATATAATCTCTGTGTATGAAGTGCGGTAAAATCAAAACAGTGAGATTTTCAGTTTACTTTCTCCTCCCTGTTTGATAGCAGGGTGTGTCTGTTTTCATTCAGCATTGTCTGAGATTTCAGGACTTGCTCCAGCCTGGTATCTAGAAGTTATGCCTTTGACAAGATTTGGCTTTGGAAGTTCATTGAGTATTTCCTTTATATTTGAGAAGAACATTAACTTCTGTTTTTGCCAAAATATGCTTAAAATTTACAGGTTCTGTCTTTGTGTTTTAAAGAGGTTCTCCTCAATTTTATTATTCTCCAAAGCAAGACAGATGCAAGACGGGTGTCTTATTTCTTACAGGAGTTTGTCTTATATTAGTCTAGACATGTGAATATCAGTCATGAAGACTTGTTCCTTTTATAAGAAGAAAAAAAATAGAAAAACTCACAGGCACTCCAATTTCAAGCCGCAGGCAGTTTTATTGTGGCAGCATTGCATACTGCCACAATAAAACTGCCTGTGGCTTGAAATTGGAGTGCCTGTGAGTTTTTCTTCTTGGATTATTGTTCTGGGATTGCTGGTCCTGCTCTGGAGCACCCTTGGCCGTTGGGATTGAGTGCGGTTCTCACCATTTACTTTGTTCCTTTTATAGGCCTTAATTCATACCTGACACTATAATTCTGTATATTTGAATACCATGGGGATTCTGACCAGCAGCCTCTGGGCTACAATAACAATTACTTGTCTGCAGGGGCGTACCTAGGGCATGTGGCACCCGGGGCGGGTCCTGGGTTTGGCACCTCCCCGCACCCCCCCCCTCCAAAAAAAAAACCGACTACATTTTAAAAATGTGTTATATTTTTTTAAAAAAATTAAAAATGTATTGAACAAATTTGTAAACTTTTTAAAACCCCTGCCCCCTTCTACAAAATCCCTGCACCCCCTCACACACAGTTACAGGCAGACAGTCACACACAGTTACAAGCAGATAGTCACAAGCACACAGTCACATGCAGACAGTCACACATATAGTCACAGGCAGTCACACAGTTACACGTAGAGAGTTACACACACACACAGTCAGTTACAAGCAGTTACACACAGTCACGCACACTGTTACAGGCAGACAGTCACATATACAGTCACACACACGGTCACAGGCCGACAGTCATACACATAGTTACAGACACACACACACACAGTTACAGGCAGTTACACATACAGTCAGTTACAGGCAGTCACGCACAAAGTTACATGCAGACAGTCTGCACACACACACGCACACACACACAGTCATAGGCAGACAGTAACAGGCAGCATCACACAGTCACAGGCAGACTGTCACACACAGTCACAGGCAGTCACAGACACACACACACAGTTACAGACAGACAGTCACACAAACACACACACACACAGTTACAGGCAGACAGTCACACACACACACACACACACACACAGTTACAGGCAGACAGTCACACACACACAGTTACAGGCAGACAGTCACGCACACACAGTTACAGGAAGACAGTCACACACACACACACACACACACACACAGTTACAGGCAGTTGCACACACACACACAGTTACAGGCAGTTGCACACACACACACAGTTACAGGCAGTTACACACAGTTACAGGCAGACAGTTACACACACACACACACACACAGTTACAGGCAGACAGTTACACACACACACAGTTACAGGCAGACAGTTACACACACACACAAACACACACAAAGTTACAGGCAGACAGTTACACACACACACACACACACAGTTACAGGCAGTTGTTACACACACACACACTCTTATACTTACAGACAGTGTGGGCTGGAGGAGGACTGGATTCATTGAAGTCCTTCCCTGGAGCCTGTTAGGTGGAGAGGCAGGGATTTATTTTTGCTGCACCTCCATGTGCAGCAGTTACAGCAGCTTGTAAGGGCCGTGTTAAGCCCCGCCCAGATCAGGGATAGGCTCCGCCCCTAAATATCCATAGCTCCGCCCCCTTCTTCCTCCCGTGCGGCCGGTTAAGCTTGCTGGTCTCCGTGTGAGCTGTGCGACACCCCAGCTGCCATGGGGCACAGCTCACACAGCCCCCTCCAGTCCCAAGACCAGGGTCAAGGCACCCCCCTACCAGGTGGCACCTGGGGCGGACCGTCCCCTCCGCCCCCCCCCTTAGTCCACCACTGCTTGTCTAAGTAGATATTATGAAATATCCTATTGATTACTTGTTTGGTTTTGATAAATGTTATTAGGTTTATGCAGCTCAATAATGTTTTTATAGCTCTTAGCTATATTTGACCACTCTCCTTCCTACTCTATCTACGGCTTGGGTATTACCAATAAGTAAATGCTGCCATAATGTAACGAAAATATACCCCAACACGCAGGATTCAACTCAACAGAAGACAACACAGAGGGGAGATATGTCTACCGGACCTTAGAATGGCCGGACTCGACGTATATGAGAGGAGTACAGAGTCAGGAGCGATCCGAGGTCAAGGGCACAAAGAGACAGCGTAAACTAGGACTAGCCGGGGTCTGGTACACGGTAAACAGCAAGCCAGCAAACAGAACAGATAAGGATAAAGAGAAAACGTAGTCAGAAACAAAGCTAAGGTCAAGTACGAACGAACACAACTGAACACAACAAGCGCTAAAGGGAACTGAAACAGAAACCACGATAGGGCAAGGAACTAAGGGAAAAAGGTGAGTATAAATACCTTAACATCTATTTTGATTGGCCCCTGTCACATCCACACCCCCAAAAGGTAAGTGTATGGGGAGTGTGGCATGACAAGGACCAATGGGAGGCCTTTGCCAATTTAGGCTGCCACTGTCCCTTTAAGTGCGTGCCCGAGACCTAGCTTCTCGCGGTCACTGCCCGCCTTCCTGTTGCAGTCGTCGGATGAGCCGCAGGACCGCGTGCGGCTTGAACAGAGGACCCCGGCCGGCCCCTGGAAAGGGTAAGTACTGCTACACATAATAAGGAAAATCGATTCATTCTTATTGTAATTTTCTTTTCCTGATCATTATACATGGCAACATTACGTTCCCACCCATATACTATGTGAGTTGTGAAGCTAGTTACAAAGACTGCCTGATGGGAAGGGGGGGGGGTCTATTTATACCAATTTCCGAGTATACATATTATTAAATGTTTATTGTTAACAGTCAAACTCAAACTATTTAGAATGACCTTCCCAATTTTTTTTTGAAAAGGCATACCACTGTACATCAAAGAAACACGACACGCACATACCCATTACAGTGTACCATTAACAGTTCAAACCAGCGGTTCCCAAACTGTGTCCCACGGCGCCCTGGTGCGCCATGGCGGGCACACAGGTGCGCCACAAGATATTTTTCTGGTACTATAATCATAGCACCGGGAACTGTGCTCTCCCCTGTTGGCTCTGCTTGCACTTTGCTGACAGCAGGCAGGGGAGGGAGGGAGGATATCATTTTTATTTTTAATTAAGAAAATAAAGTATATATTTATTAATTTGCCCTCCTACCCCCACAGACCCAACACTGCCCCCCATACACACACACTACCCCCCCATACACACACACTGCCTCCCCATAAACACACATTGCTCTCCCCATACACACTGCCCCCCCACACACTGTACCCCTCACACAGACTGTACCCCTCATGCACAAACTGTCCTACATACACACACACACACACTACATCCTTCACAAACACCCCTCACACACACACACGCACACTGCACCCCTCACACACATGCACACTGCAAGCCTCAAACACACACATTACATCCTTCACAAACACAATGCACCACTCACACACACACATTTTGCACCCCTCACACACACCAGCCCCTATCCTGGCAGACCCTAGGTAAGTTGTCAAATAGTGATGTCGCAAACATAAAATTTTCGCAAATGTTCGCGAACGGGCGAACCGGCATAGACTTCAATAGGCAGGCAAATTTTAAAACCCACAGGGACTCTTTCTGGCCACAATAGTGATGGAAAAGTTGTTTCAAGGGGACTAACACCTGGACTGTGGCATGCTGGGGGGGATCCATGGCAAAACTCCCATGGAAAATTACATAGTTGATGCAGAGTCTGGTTTTAATCCATAAAGGGCATAAATCACCTAACATTCCTAAATTGTTTGGAATAACGTGCTTTAAAGCACGTAAAATAAGTGGGGGGGGACCTACTAAATAACAATAAGGGGGGGAACCTACTGTCCTCCCCCCTGGCCCCCACCCCTGAGCGGTGGGTGGGGGCCCTAAATAAAGAGAGGGGGGACCTACTGTCCTCCCCCCGGCCCCCACCCCTGAGTAGTGGGTGGGGGCCTAGATAATAATGGTGGGGGGGACCTACTGTCCTCCCCCCTGGCCCCCACCCCTGAGCGGTGGGTGGGGGCCCTAAAAAAACAATAAGGGGGACCTACTGTCCCCCCCGGCCCCACCCCTGAGCTGTGGGTGGGGGCCCTAGATAATAATGGTGGGGGGGAACTTTCCAAAGAACTTTCCCACGCTGTGTAAAGTGACACAGAGCACTGTGATTGGATGGTTTTCAAGCCATCCAATGACAGTGCTCTGTGTCATTTTACACAGCGTGGGAAAATACCAAAGAAAAGAGGCCTAAACCCACCAATCAGAGTGTTCTTAGCCTAATTGCAGGGCGGGGCAAGGCTTTATAAGCCTTCCCCCACCCTGCGTAGCTCAGTCTGCGCGGAGCCCTCCATGGGTGAAGATGGATTATTTTTTTACGCTCTGGTTTTTTCTTTTTCGTCTGGGTTTTTTTTTTGCGCTCGGGTTTTTTATTTTATTTTAAGTTCATCGGGTATGATGGCTTTTTATTTGCCCTTTTTTGGGGCTGAAAAATGAAGATTTTAGGAAAAAGAAGACGTCAAATGTTAAGTTTAATTTTTTTTTTTTACAGGTTCGTTATTTTATTCCCCCCTCACTATTTTTAGGGTGAGGGGGGTAGGTAGGGGATAGTTTGATTTGGGTGGGGGGGGGGGTAACTAGGGGCTTGGGACCCCTAGTCACCTTGATTGGGGGGGATTTTAATTTAGGGCCCCCACCCGCCGCTCAGGGGTGGGGGCCGGGGGACGACAGTAGGTCCCCCCTTTATTGTTTTTTTAGGGCCCCCACTCACCGCTAAGGGGTGGGGGCCGGGGGGAGGACAGTAGGTCCCCCCCACCATTATTATCTAGGGCCCCCACCCACTGCTCAGGGGTGGGGGCCGGGGGGAGGACAGTAGTAATACAAAAAAATAAAAATAAAAATGAATGCAGCTTCAGAATTAATCTAAATTGTATGCTGTCTAGGAGGTGGGAGAGTCTGGGAGGGAGGGTCTGCTGCTGATTGGCTGGAATGTGTCTGCTGACGGTGAGGTACAGGGTCAAAGTTTACTCAATGATGACGAATAGGGGGCGGACCGAACATCGCATATGTTCGCCGTCCGTGGCGAACGCGAACATGCTATGTTCGCCAGGAACTATTCGCCAGCGAACCGTTTGGGACATCACTATTGTCAAACTGTTCTTAAACAGTTTGACTGCTTACTCTGGGAGGGCGCTAACGGCAATGCTGGCACCATAACCACTACAATGTAATGTTAGTGGTTATTGTGCCTGGATTGTTTCTTTAAATAATCTACCAGTGCCACTTCCAAGATTAGGTTCTCTTTCTGTGCCTGAACAGTAAGCATTTCTGCTGAACAGGGGCCCAGTATATGCTGCAGTGCTGTACATATATACAACTTAGAAAATAGTTTTGATTTGGGGTCCCTTGGAAAAATATTGAAATATTAAGGGAGCCTTGAACCTAAAATGTTTGGGAACCACTGGTTTAAACTATTCTAAAATGGTTTGACTCCTTATAAGGCCTGGCGCCAGTGCACTTTTTGCTCTGTAGGCACTAGAGCACCTATTCTACACTTATTAAACACTACATGCATTTTGTTAGCTTAAGAAGACCTGTCCAAACATACATTTACACAATAAAAATATAAACTAAATATGTTTAAATAATACAAATATTGATATAAAGAAATGTTTAATCTGCTAGATCTGATCATTTTTTAAAAAATAGCTTCACAATTAATACTATGTCCATCCTGAGTTCGAAAATTTACTATTAAGCTTCCTCTAATAGAAATCTTCTATTTATATATTTATGTATTTAGTTATTTTGTTATTTATGTTTTTATTGAGATGAGTGAAAATTTTACATTTTGAAAATTTTGGTAGCAGAAAGGCATGGTATAGTACAACTGGCATGAATATCATCTCATTTTTTAAATGGATTATATAGTGTGAGGAATACAAAGTTGTATTCCTTACACTATAATTCCCTCTAGTCTCTCTTCTCTCCCCCCCCCCCCCCAGCCTGGAAATGGTTAAAATCCCCTCCAATGTCATCTGATGGGGGGGCTAATGCACATGTGCGGCGAGTGCCACAAGTGTTGTAGGCCCTCCCTATTGAAAAGCAATTCTTTAACACATTCCTGTGGAGATTTAACTGACGCTGAATGTCCTAATGCAAAGCATGAGTATATCCTGCATCAGGTGACTAAAAGTCCATTTGCCACCAGGAAATGCTTCTAGTGGCTGTCTGATTGACAGTCACTAGAGGCATTAGTCCTGCAATGTAATGACTGCAGTTTCTCTAAAACTGCAATGATTTACATTGCAAGTCCAAGTGGGACAGAGACATTGCACCCAGACCACTTCAATGAGCTGAAGTTGTCTCAATGCCAATATTGTTCCTTTAAGGATTAAAGTAAACAAAAACTACTCAGAGAAGCAGGGGCATGTCAGTCCTAGATATGTAATAGCTGTAGCAATATGCATATCATATGATCTGCAAAATACATACAGGCTTGCTTAAACAATATAGTATTTAGAAATAAGCAGCGCTATTCCAAACTATTTAAGATGAACATTCTCAATGCCAACTAGGTAATTATCTAACGAGACATCCCTCCTTAGCATAGAAGAGATACGTAGAGTAGATTAAAATTATCAACTGTTGATGGAAAATGTTTGTTAATATTGATATATTTTTATTTACTGCTCGATACTATCACAGTAAATTTAATGGTTTTCTGTGCCATTGGGTTTATGGGTAATAACATCAAGCAATAATTATATTTTCTATTATAGCAAGCCTAAATTTAATTATAGCAAGCCAAAATTTAACATCTAGAATATAATATATAGGGTGATGTTAAATACAATATATAATTACCCAAAATTCCCAGAAATGGCAGTTTCAATTTATTTATAAGAGAGTTCAACAGTTAAAGTAAATCTATTACAGGTTTATTTGCATAGATTGTTACAAAACCCTATTATATTATATTAACATTTACACTAAATAAGATGACCAAAGGGAAATGGTATTTAAAGTAATGTATTTATATTTTATAAGTAAGTTATGTATAACAATGATGTCATGCATATCCTTTCAAAATCTTCAAATAATTGTTATTTCATATTTTTACTTTTAGTTTATTTGAACAGAGGTAGCTTCAAGGTTAAAAATGATAGTGGAAAAATAAGTGTGTTGCAATAACTGTAAACTTTGGAAAGCCGAAGGAGAGGAATTTAGCAAAAAATAAGGAGGTTGTTGGCAGTTTGTGTGACTGAAGACAGCTAGCAGGAAATATTTCTTGCTGGAAGGTTTTGGTTACATTTTGCAACAGTGAATATACACTGACATCTGCTGGATGAAATTATTTAGAACACATAAAATCTATCATTAATTATAAATCCCATGTATTTTTAAGCATGCTCATTAAAAAAAAAAAGATTGTTTCTATTACCAAAAATTGAACAATGAACAGTTAATCTCAAAAGGACTGTGCCAAAATAAAAGTTATATAACTGATACAATGCACACCATTTAGAAGGTTAGTCTGAAAAATAATCATTTTCAAATGTATGTTAGCAATCTGCCACTTTATGTTGTTTTGCTTCTGTGCACATCAAAGGGGAAATGTTATATTCCGTATTCATAAACAGCATTCCTACATACTGAGTTCTGGAGTTAGTGCAATTGGCCCCTTCTTACCAAATTGCTATCCAAATGCAATACACATTACTATCACTTCAATTTTGGATGTAATCATTTATTATGAAAATATCAAGAATAATATGGGCCTTATTCATTCATTATTCATAAAATTGGGGAAGGGGTACAGAAAGGAAAAATGGAGTTGGGTGGGAGGGTGGAATAGTGTAAAATCGCAGCGATATTCCATATAGTACATCAGATAAAAGGTACATCGGTGCAGACAAAGACATTATTACAGATAAGTACAACCTGTTTCACATATATCTAAAATGTACAGTAAGAATGAGACATGGTTGTTTCCCTAACCCATGTTCGTTGCTGAGGTTTGTTCAACCCTAAATACTGTATGGGTCTGAAATCTTCTCAAACATTTAAGCTAAAAACAGGGGGTTAGGCAGTGGCGGATCCAGAGCCTGATCTCGGGAGGGGCACTTGTCAATTATTTCAAGAAATAATCCAGGCACAATAACCACTACAGCTCAGTGTAGTAGTTATGGTGCCAGTAGTGCCAGGATGCCATTCCAGAGTAAGTAGTCAAACCGTTTAAGAACAGTTTGACAACTTACCTGGGGTCTGCTGGGATATAGGGCATAGGAGCAGTGGTGTGTGTTAGGAGTAAAGTGTGTGTAAGGTGCAGTGTGTGTGTTTGTGTGTGTGTGTGAGCGGTGAAGTGTGTGTGTGAGTGTGGCAGTGTATGTCAGGGTTCCAGTGTGTGTTTTAGGGGGAAGTGTATGCGTGGGGCAGTGTGTGTGTGAGAGAGCTGCAGTGTGTGTGAGCGGTGCAGTGTATATGTGAGGGTGGCAGTGTGTGTATGGGGGGCACTGTATGTGTGTTTGGGGCAGTGTGTGTATGGAGGGGCCAGTGTGTGTATGGGGAGCACTGTATGTGTGTGTGGGGCAGTGTGTGTATGGGGGGGCACTGTATGTATGTGTGGGGCAGTGTGTGTATGGGAGGGGCACTGTATGTATGGGGGGTCGTGTGTGTGTGGGGGGGCAGCAGTGTGTGTAGGTCACTGTATGTGTCTCTGTGTGTATGGGTGTGCAGTGTGTGTATGGGGGGCAGTGTTTGTGGGGCAGTGTGTGTATTGGTGTGCAATGTGTGTGTATGGGAGGCAGTGTGTATATGGGGGCAGTGTGTGTGTATGGGTGTGCAGTCTGTGTATGGGGCAGCAGTGTGTGTAGGGCACTGTATGTGTCTGTGTGTGTATGGGTGTGCAGTTTGTGTATGGGGGCAGTGTGTGTATGGGTGTGCAGAGTGTGTATTGTGACAGTGTGTGTATGGGGGCAGTATGGGTGTGCAGTGTGTGTATGGGGGTCAGTGTGTGTATGGGTGTGTAGTGTGTGTATGGGGGCAGTGTTTGAGGGGCAGTGCATGTATGGGGCAGTGTTTGTGGGGCAGTGTGTGTATGGGTGTGCAGTGTGTGTGTATGGGGGGCAGTGTTTGTATGGGGGGGGAAGGAGGGTAGGGAGGCTTTTTAATAAAAAAAAAATATTTAATAAAATATATTTATGCGCCCCCCTCCCTTCTTACCTTTACTGGGAGGAGGGGGGACATTTATGGATCCAGGTGGTCCGGTGGGGATTCCCTGGTGGTCCCAGTGGTGATGAGGTGAACTCTAGCCCGTAGCTCCAGGGCTAGAGTTCACTCTCGTGAGATTTGGAGCAATGCCGTGGTAACCATGGCGACGCTCCGTGCTCGCGAGAGTAGGACCCGGAGGAGCTGCAGGCTGAGCTCCCGGGTCCTCTCTCACTCACTTCCTCCCCTGCCGGCTGCCAGCACGGTGCCTGCGGACGGGGAGGGAGATCTCTGATCTGTGATCTCCGCAGACACATTGCAGCGCTTGCACTTGGACAATGCCAGCCCTGCATTAGCCGGTAGGGGAGAATCTCGGATTCGCCAATGGGGTTAGAGGTGGCATGACGGATAGATCATATATACGGTATATGTTTTAGAGTTGAATGTATATGTTTTAGAGTTGAATATGTTTTAGGATGAAATTATAGTTAATTGGTACCGATCCCCAAGTGTGTCAGTCCTCCCATGTGTTAGCCACTGCTTTGGATTGGGAAAAAACACTGTGGTAGCTGTGCTCATATAAGGCTTGTTTGTCGATTTCAAGAAGGAGGGAAGAGAGAGCAGAAGCCGCTGAGGCCTTCCAGGATCTCACTATTGCGCGTTGCGCAGTCAGGAGGATATGGAGTATTAGTTTTTGTACACTAGTGGTTAACTGCTCAGGTAGTTTTAGTAGGAGAAAATGAAGTTGTGTGAGCGGAGCAGTGTGTGTGACATCTAAGATTAGTTGGTGGATGGATTTCTAAAATTGAGTTAGTGTGGTACATTGGCACCAAACATGTAGCATAGGCCACACCTCCAGCACAGGGGGAACGAGCGGGGGACATTTTATGGATTTTCGTCGGTACCATATAACATCTATATCATATATTTTTCTGCTGTTCCAGAAGGGTAGCAGATTTGATTAGTTTTTGGGGCATATTAATCATTATTTCCCATTGTTTTTGGGTTATGTTAGAATTAAGGTTGGTGGCCCAATATTGAATTGGTGTCGAATTGGAGAATAGGGTGCATGTTAAGAGGAGCAAGTGGCACAGGGATATCCATTTACAAGCGTTAGGCTTTATTTGTTTAACACCGATCTGTTCTCAAAAAGTCAAATCGTGGCTTATGTCATTCAGTAAAGCTCTTTGTGGTTGAGCCTGCCCTAAAAAGGATTTTAATTGTGTATATGAGAACTGTGAGGCTGGAGGGAGGTTATATGTCGATCTCAGGGTCGAGAACTTCATTAACTGTGTCTGGTGGAAAAGGTGATACAGGTGCGTGGCTCCTCCAGTGTCCCATGGTGTTGTGTGAAATGTGGGTATACAGTATAGGAAGGCCATGATTGGGGTTGCTAGGGAAAGCAAGGTGGAGTTGCTCAGTTTGGCCCTGTGTGTATCCCACACTTAGAGAGTTGATGGGGCAGGTGGTCTGAAATGTTTCGGCAGCCACAGTAAGCTTGGTAGATCAAATGGTGTCACTGAAGATTTTTCTAGAGAGACCCATTGTGGGGGGAGAGTTGTGGGAGAAGTATGGGAGGGCTGAAGCTAGAATAGCAGCATTGTAGTAAGTTTTCACATCTGGGAACGCAAAGCCTCTCAGACGGATTGGAGCAATTAACAGTTTAGTTGCAGCTCTGGGTCATGAACCTGCCCATACAAATTTGAGAAGGTCTCTATGTATGGATTTGAAGAATGAGGGCGGTATTGGAATTGGGAGTGAGCGCTACAGATACTGCAGTTTCAGAAGAATAGACATCTTTATTGCTGCAACTCTCTATGTCCAGGTCAGAAACAGTTGCATAGGAGGCACTTAACTATTTAAAGTTATCTTTCCAACAGTCAAATGGGTATAAGCATCCAAGGCACAAAGTATGTGAGGGGATTCCCATACTTAATGCTTGTGTCTTACTGGTGTTTAGGGAGTAATATGAAACCCTGCCATATTTTTTGAATAAGTTCATTGGGAGAGGGAGGCTACAGGGTCAGTAAGATAGATAAGGATATCGTCAGCAAACGCAGTGATTTAGATTTTGTTTTCTCCCACTGTAATACCTTTTATCTTAGAGTGGTGTCTGGTGGGGTTTAGGAGAGGTTACAAAGCGAGAACATAGAGTATGGGGCTTCCCTGTCTTGTACCATTGGTGATTGAATTTAGATGAGAGAAACACTATTACTTGAGTGGTAGGTCAGTGTATGACACAAACATTTGTTGTAGTATTTGACCAGGGATCCCGTATTTCAGCAGAACCTCTCTCAGTAAGGCAAAAGCTTTTTCCACTTTTAGCGCTAAGAAGAGTCTGCCTTGGCAGGTGCCTCCGAGGTTCTCCATAACCAAAAACAGTTTGCGTATGTTGTCTAGTACCTGACACCCACTGTGGTGGTGAAAGGTTGCCGAAGTCTGTGTAAAAAGTGTGTTGTCTTAGCTGCATTGAGTTAAGCTATTCAGCATCTCTGAAAAGACAGTGTTTACAGCAAACAGCCTGAAGGTAATGATTCTTTTCACCAGAACAAATTCAATAAGCTGTAGTTTTTCTGGTGACTATAGTGCCCCTTTCGGAAAATATACAGAGACCAGGGTGTACTATGCATAATTGATCAGTCCTAGGACAATAATAAATCCACCTCAAGGATCTGTGTAGTGTCTTTGAAGGGTAAAAGCAACATCTTTATGTTACTTCTTTGGATTTGGTGGCTGAGAGAGCATGATATTGTATAGGGTAATGTTTTGTGAAAATGTCCGGAACCCTGTAATTTCCATGGTGCGTCTCCTATATATATAATATCAAGATATGAGAAAAAACTCATTTGATGTAGTATATATATACTACGTGGTGACTGATGTGTGCTCGTCCCACACATTGTATTTAATTACATTTTATTACTAATTAGATAATTCGTTCTTGTGAAAAACAGCCAGTTGGTAGAAGCTGATGATAGGGCGCTGACTTTTTCATCCACACTGAAAGATGGTCAATCATGCTACAGACTAGATGTGTGGGAAAGCGTTGTGTTTCCCAGGTTATAAGGTGTGAGTGGGCCATCAATTGCTAATGCCCAATCTGGTCAGTCTTCAGTGTGGAATAAACAGTGCCCTATTAGCTTCTCCCAACTGAATCTGGAGAGGTAGAAGGGGTAGCCACACTCAGGGACAGTACTACCAGAAGGCGCCACAGATGCAAAGTGCGGGTGACAGGTGGGAAGGAGGTGCACAGAACTCCATCTTCCAGCCAGTAATTCTCAGCCCACCATCAAGAAATTTCCCAGTGGGTTGCTGTTACCTGGGGCTGGTCGGCGCTTGCTGTTGCCTTTGTAAATGCTGCTGCATATTTGTGGGAGGTGTGAAGAGTGAAAGCTGCTAGTCTCTCATTGCAATACACAGAGTAAGGCTGCTCGAATACATGATGTCAGATCTGGTGGCCGTTTGTTCTGTGAATGGCTGTGATGAAAGATCAGGATACATTGCCAGTCAAAGAACCATGGAGGCTGATACTAAGGGCAATGTATATGAGTAAGTATGCATGTCAGTAAGAGTGTGTGTGTGTGTGTGTCAGTGAATGTGTTCATGTCAATGAGTATGTGTTTGTGTGTCAGCCTGTGTGTACATGATGGGTATATGTTTGTGTTTGTCAGTATGTGTGCGTGTATCAGATTGTGTCAATGATATATATATGCTACATCAAATTAGTTTTTTCTCATATCTTGGTAGTGCCATTAGCCCCTTAACATTGTATGTAGCAATTCTCATAATACCCTGAAGTGGGGAGGATTGCTTCCAATATCTTTAAAGAAAGCCTTTACCAGGGCATAGGAATTTGGATAGGCTGTACCGATAGAAATGGATTGTTATGGGGTCTACCGGGCGAGGTGAGAACCATGTAAAAGCGTCCTCTATTTCTAAGCAAAAGTAGCATAATAGTAATCTTTGAGATGTACACATCTGGAGTTTCATCCATCTTGGGATAGAGTCAGGCCTTCCTGCAGTTTTGCGGCGGTGGGTCTAGATAAGAAGAAAGAGGTCCAATGCACTTGAAGCTTTGTACTTCTGTCTCTGTGACATTGTTGAGCAGGTAGCTTATTTTAAGGTATATAGCTCTCAAGAGTCTGAATGTTTTACGCTCGTATATGCTTGGATCTCTGGAACTTCACCAAAGTGCAGCCATGTATGTCTAGCGCTAAGCTACGCTCCCGAGAGACTATTTTTAAAAAGCGTTAAACTTTTTTCATTAATGCATTAATGGGGGATACTTGACTATGGCAAAAAGCATGTGAATATATATTATAATTTGAGAAGTATGGTTTTTTAATACATATTTAGCAGATTATGTATATGCTTTATTTACTCGAGCATGGATTGTCTGTTGGCATTAGAAATTAAATTTATAGGCCACCAAAGCCTTGTTGGAAATCTTTGCTTTCAGTCTTTTATATTTTCAGTATATTTGGCACACCGATATGTGAATGTTCTCCTTAATATCTTTATTTTCTGGGAACTGAGCATTGTGTCACTAAAGTGTATTTCAACTACACACATCATGTTTGCATCCTCAGAAACATTGATATAAACACTCATTGGTTATTAGTTGTGTTGGTGGTTTTTTTTGTGCTTTTTTCACTTTTACCCAAATAAAATTACAGTTTATTAAAGTAAACAAATGAATGAGGGAACCATTCCAAAGATATGTATTTTTTTTTTATGTTTTCCACTCCATTCTTTTGATGATGGATTGTATGAAGTCATGTTCAAATCTGTTTGGAGATGTGGATCTGAAATGGTGGTCCTGGAGCCTGCAATTACAATACTTCGTGGTGACTGATGTGTGCTCGTCCCACACATTGTATTTAATTACATTTTATTACTAATTAGATCATTTGTTCTTGTGAAAAACATCCAGTTGGTAGAAGCTGATGATAGGGCGCTGACTTTTTCATCCACACTGAAAGATGGTCAATCATGCTACAGACTAGATGTGTGGGAAAGCGTTGTGTTTCCCAGGTTATAAGGTGTGAGTGGGCCATCAATTGCTAATGCCCAATCTGGTCAGTCTTCAGTGTTGAATAAACGGTGCCCTATTAGCTTCTCCCAACTGCATCTGGAAAGGTAGAAGGGGTAGCCACACTCAGGGACAGCACTACCTGAAGACGCCACAGGTACAGAGTGCAGGTGACAGGTGGGAAGGAGGTGCACAGAACTCCCTCTTCCAGCCAGTAATTCTCAGCCCACCATCAAGAAATGTCCCAGTGGGTTGCTGTTACCTGGGGCTGATCGGCGCTTGCTGTTGTCTTTGTAAATGCTGCTGCATATTTGTGGGAGGTGTGAAGAGTGAAAGCTGCTAGTCTCTCATTGCAATACACAGAGTTAGGCTGCTGGAATATATGATGTCAGAGCTGGTGGCCATTTATTCTGTGAATGGCTGTGATGAAGGATCAGGATACATTGCCAGTCAAAGAACCATGGAGGCTGATACTAAGGGCAATGTATATCAGTAAGTATGCGTGTCAGTCAGAGTGTGTGTGTGTGTGTGTGTGGCAGTTAATGTGTTCATGTCAATGAGTATGTGTTTGTGTGTCAGCCTGTGTGTACATGATGGGTATATGTTTGTATTTGTCAGTATATGTGCACGTATCAGATTGTGTGTCAATGATAAGTGTGTATCAGTTTGTGTATCAGTGATGAGTGTGTGTCGATATGTGTTCATTTGTGTGTCAGACAATGTCAATGAGATTGTGTGTTTGTGTCCACGTGTCTTTAAAACATCAAGTTTAATAAAAAAATTTATATATATATATATATACATATATATGTAATATAAAACTGTATATTAACATATGGTTAATATGTTAACATATGTGAATCTATTGTAAGCATATATTGGTATATACATATTTCATGTTTATAATGTGTACACAAATATTAATATAATACACATACATTCTTATTAGTGGAATGAACAAGGGGATGACCACCAGCACTACCATAGTTTGGTAAAAAAAATTCTACAAAGAGTTTAAAAAAGACTACAAATCAGTAAAATAATTCTAAATCAGTAGATCAAAGCTGGTGTAAGTGACACTAGCAGTAAGAGTTTGGCAAGAGGAAAAAAAATGTAATCATGCGCAACTGATATTTAAAGGGCACACCCAGCATATATACATACAAGTGCTCCCATTAGTTCAAATGCCGCCACCCACAGTTGTAATGTGATCAAAGGGCCCTTTGCCCGAAACGTCTGCATTCGGTATTTTGTCCTTCAAATAAATATGGAGCCTCCAGAATGGCGGATGGATGCTGGAAGTAGCTGCACAGCTGATTTTGATCAAATTACAACTGTGGGTGGCATTGGAACTAATGGGAGCACTTGTATGTATATATGTTAGTTTGGATTTCTGTTATAATTAAGGACATTAGCATTGATAAAGGGCTCACTGCCCAAAATGTCTGCATTCTGTATTTTGTCCTTCAAATAAATATGGTAGCACCTGGGTGTGCACTTTAAATACCAGTTGTGCATGATTCAATTTTTTCTTTCTTGGGTCTGAGTGTTCCTGCTAACTACTGACACTATCCTCACCATTCCCTTTGCTATGTCTATGGGTGGTTCTAGTAGTAGTGGAGGTAGCACTTGTGGTAGGTGGGGACAACTGCACAGAAGCAGTTACTGCACCAGTGGATCTGCTGCCTGTCCAAGTACTTTCTTGTTCTGTTTCTTCCCTCATTGGATGAGTCAACTCTATAGTAGATACAGATGGACTTGGAGGTGGTGGAGAAGATGCAGTGGGTGAGTGCACACTAGCAAAATATGGGATCCCTACCTCTACACAATTTCCTCTTCTAATTCCTTTGGGTTATCATACTCATAGTATATGGTAGATCATAGGCCTCTACACACAATCCTCTTCTTGGGAAGATCATAGGCCAGATATAAAAGTGCAATGTCTACAGTGGTTTGGGAAACTGAATTCTCATCATTGGATTTGTCACCACCCAAAGACAATGAGGACACTACTTTGGCAATCTACTCTAAATCCTCACTAAAGAGTCTCTTATATAACCTCATAAAGTAGACTATGCTGCTTTCTTCCTTAGTTGAACTTACTTGGATTTTAGCTGCTGTTATTATAATTAAACAGATAGATGCGCACACACATGCATAAACACACGTTAACGCCTGGGTTCAAGTAGGAGAAAGTTAGGATATATGTTTCCTAATGTTTTGTAACCTGCACGGTAGATATCAGATTAATAAAACAAGCAAGATCTCAATGACTGCAGCAAAACTACAAATGTGTTGAGACACGTACTACCCCCAATATGCCACAGGTGGAGAATGGGAAATAAATATTTTATAAATCTTCCCTATGCTCCCTTCTGGGGATTGCAGCCCAGTCTCTGCTTTAGTACATATGCTTTTGTAGCAACCTGTGTTTTGGAGAGGTTTATTTTCCCACTAGAAAAATGATTTTAACTTATCATACCGTGGTACATTTTTTCCCTTCCAGTATTACTGGAAGCTATTGGAATATGAGTATTCTAATTGTCAGTTTTGGAGTTTAATGAATGCTTCCTTTTTTTAAAATCCCAGTAGGATATTATTACTTGTAATAACGTTGAGAAAACCAAGGTTCCTGACAGTCGTCTAGTCTATACAATATAACTAAATTCCAGGCAGGATGCATCATATCATGACCTGCACACTTTATGAGTCACATTTGGCATGAGAAGTTGAATAATTTTGATGTGGCTAAAATGAATGATTTGGAAAAAATGTATAAAGTTCCATAGCTCAGACTTTCTGCTACTTTGTTGTGTCCCCATTCCAAATATTAACATCAGTGGTTCATGAAATGCTGGAATGTGCCATACAAAGAGGAATAATTATTGAAGTCTTTTTTAATATTTCCACACACTCATATGACATGCTTAAATGTTATGTAATAAAAATCAAGGAACTATCCAGGTAAACTTGGTTACTAATTGCTATGAATCCTGAGTATTAATGCTGTACTAAGTATTTGCACACATGTGACAATAGACATATATACCACACTATTATGTGCAATATACTATACTATCAATCGACTGGCTTTACTAGTAAACACTGTCCGTGTGCTCATCAAACCTTGCTTCTCATTAATCACTGCACTTAAAGGGACACTTTAGGCACCCAGACCATTTCAGCTCATTGAAATTATCTATGTGCAGTGACCCTGTGCGCTTAACCTTGCAATGGTAATTATTGCAATTACTGAGAAGCTGCAATAATTACCTTGCAGGGTTAAGACAGCCTGTAGTGGATATTAATCAGCCACTAGAGGCTGCATTAAGGACATCCAGCGTCAATAAATTCCCTGTAGGAAAGCAATGATTTCCTATGAAGAGGGCATAATGAGCTTGCAATGATCATTAGCACCCCACCGCCGCCCCCATCGGGTGACATTGGAGTGGGTTGAGAGGTGACCCAGCACTGAAGTACATCGAGCTGGAATCGGGTGAGCACAGTAAGGGTTTATAAATGCTTCCACTGCGGGGAGAGGGATATGAAGGGGAGGGGGCACAAGGGAGCTATAGTGCTAGGAAAACAACTTTGTATTCCTAACACTATAGCATTCCTTTAAAAACAGCAATTGGGGAGGGTGGTTTGTTAGAGGGAAATTTGGTAGGGTGACATATAAGTAGGTAGTTACGTGGTAAATTACACAGGGCAATAGAGAATACAATGGCGTATTTCAGTAGGTGTTCAGGAAGAAATTATATTGTAAATAAGCTTGTTTAGGCAAAAATGTATATAATAGTATCTATTTGTTTATCTTTTTTTAAAATGGAATGTTTTAGAAGGTAATGTAAACTGATGTAATATTGTGTTTTTGTTGCTCTGATGTATTCATTTAACCAGCAGTTCAAGAGAATTGAAAAGATAATTGTACATTTTACTGCAAAATAGCCAAGCTGGAAAAAATGCTTTTAAAGAATTTGGAATTTGTGTTCTAAAAGTCTTTATACTTCCTGGTTTGATGAATATAATGTAATGGCATCTTTCTTTGCCCTTCCTAAAGCAGAGAGAGTGTGGATATGTAAAGGGATACCTGTTGGCAAAGTAAATCAAAATGCCACTAGAGACTATCATCGCATACAGTCAGGTCCATAGATATTGGGACATCGACACAATTCTAATCTTTTTGGCTCTATACACCACCACAATGGATTTGAAATGAAATGAACAAGATGTGCTTCAACTGCGGACTTTCAGATTTAATTTGAGGGTATTTACATCCAAATCAGGTGAACAGTGTAGGAATTACAACAGTTTGTATATGTGCCTCCCACTTTTCAAGGGACCAAAGTAATGGGACAATTGGCTGCTCAGCTGTTCCATGGCCAGGTGTGTGTTATTCCCTCATTATCCCATTTACAAGGAGCAGATAAAAGGTCCAGAGTTCATTTCAAGTGTGCTATTTGCATTTGGAATCTGTTGCTGTCAACTCTCAATATGAGATCCAAAGAGCTGTCACTATCAGTGAAGCAAGCCATCATTAGGCTGAAAATACAAAACAACCCCATCAGAGAGATAGCAAAAACATTAGGTGTGGCCAAATCAACTGTTTGGAACATCCTTAAAAAGAAAGAGCTCAGCAACACAAAAAGACCTGGAAGACCATGGAAAACAACTGTGGTGGATGACCGAAGAATTCTTTCCCTGGTGAAGAAAACACCCTTCACAACAGTTGGCCAGATCAAGAACACTCTCCAGGAGGTAGGTGTATGTGTGTCAAAGTCAACAATCAAAAGAAAACTTCACCAGAGTGAATACAGAGGGTTCACCACAAGATGTCAACCATTGGCGAACCTCAAAAACAGGAAGGCCAGATTAGAGTTTGCCAAACAAGATGTAAAAAGCCTTCACAGTTCTGGAACAACATCCTATGGACAGATGAGACCAAGATCAACTTGTACCAGAGTGAATGGAAGAGAAGAGTATGGAGAAGGAAAGGAACTGCTCATGATCCAAAGCATACCACCTCATCAGTGAAGCATGGTGGTGGTAGAGTCATGGCGTGGGCATGTATGGCTGCCAATGGAACTGGTTCTCTTGTATTTATTGATGATGTGACTGCTGACAAAAGCAGCAGGATGAATTCTGAAGTGTTTCGGGCAATATTATCTGCTCATAATCAAGCCAAATGCTTCAGAACTCATTGGACGGTGCTTCACAGTGCAGATGGACAATGACCTTGATGAAGACAAAACTGAAGGGAAAATGCCCCAAGAACAAGCAGGAACTGAAGACAGTTGCAGTAGAGGCCTGGCAGAGCATCACCAGGGATGAAACCCAGCATCTGGTGATGTCTATGCGCTCCAGACTTCAGGCTGTAATTGACTGCAAATGATTTGCAACCATGTATTAAAAAGTGAAAGTTTGATATATGACTGTTAATCTGTCATATTACTTTTGGTCCCTTAAAAAGTGGGAGGCACATATACAAACTATTGTAATTCCTACACCGTTACCTGATTTGGATGTAAATATCCTCAAATTAAAGCTGAAAGTCTGCAGTTAAAGCACATCTTGTTTGTTTCATGTCAAACCCATTGTGTTGGTGTATAGAGCCAAAAAGATTAGAATTGTGTCGATGTCCCAATATTTATGGACCTGACTGTATGTTTAGTCTCGGGAGATAGTTTTTTTTTTTATGTGTGTGTGTGCTCCCTCTATGTTGCCTTAACAGCCACTCTATCCTGCCTACTCTACCTCTAGCTATGGTCCTAGCGGAGTCATGTATTTCCCCGGATCTCAATGTACGTTGTCCACATCGCTTTCGCTGTGGCGCTCCCTTTACCCGTTTTTGTTTGGTTCCACATTATCATTTCATATTCCAATGTGGTGGAGACCAGCGAGGTTACCTCTGTTGTGGGGATCAACCGGGTTTTCCAATTTTTTGCCAGCAGTGTGGTGGCCGAGGAGAGTGTAAGGAATATTAGTTTAGATATGCAATTTTGCAATCCCTTTGGTGTTAGTTTGAGTAGTATGGTTTCGATATTGTGTTCTAATATGCATCCTGTGGTTCCCTTGATGAGCTCTACAATTTGTCTCCAGTAGGGCTGCACCAAGTCACAAGTCCAGAAGCTCCTGAAGTGGAGCTGTGTTCCTTCCTATGTCAGACACCTCCACCATCTATCGCTCGTGTTTGGGTATATCGTCTTAAGTCAGGTGTGTACCATATACCACCTGTACAGCAGTTTTCTTGCGGCCTCCAAGTGGGAATCACAGATAGTGAGCCCCCTATGGTAAGCATATATGTTGTTCCAGTCTTCCTGTGTGAGGGTTCTACCTAAGACTCTATGCCAGTCGACTGTAAAGTGCCATTTAGGTTCTGTTTTGTATGTGTTGTATGTGAGCCTGTAGCTTTGTGCCAGTGTGTTTTGTATTGGAGTTTGGTGGAGGCACATCTTTTCAAAGGGTGTGAAAGTGGTGTCAAATGTGGGTGGGGGATCTTTCCCTGTGGTTTTGGGATGTCGTGTGTTGACTGCAACTTGGGTAGTGTACGTAGCCCCTGTTGAGTGCACATCTGGTAGAGGTGTGTGATATTGCATTTCTGCCATGACCTGTGTGGGAATGTTTCGTTGCAGATGCTAATGGTTTGCAGTGGCGTCGCCATAGACCATGGTCTGGCGGAGCATATCTGTATTTGTTTTTAATATTATTTCAGATGCCATATAACTATATACAACCTAATAATATGATTACTTCACTGTATAATTATTTATTATGCTTTGCAATGTTGTTAATTGCCTCAACTTACATACAAACTGATTGCCTGCTGCTTGAGTTCAGTGGGGGTTTCCTCAACTCATCAAATATATTATGTCCTAGGATAATCAGAAAAAAATGACCCATGCAAAGTTTTTTTATTAGACAGGCTTTGTGTAGGTCAGCAGTTAACTGCTAAAACATGTGAACCAGCTAAAACATGTGAACCATTTAAAACTGCCACTCAAACAGGAGAAAGGGAAATACTGTTTCCAGGTTAACTGTTAAGATGAGACAGCTTAGCTTTAGGATATGTCCTTTACAGTAAAAGTGACAGAACACTGTACATTCACTATTAGCAAAAATATATTTTTTTCAGACCTTGCCACAACTCTGTTGTGCTGGCTTCATACAATATGTTTACAGCCTAAACATGCAATAAAGTAAATATGACCACATATACAATTAAATATAATGGGATAAATTAAATGGGTACGCTAAGCACCAAAACAACTTTATCTTAATAAATCAATTTGGATGTCTAGATTATGCCATACAGGAGCCAAACTCACTTTTGTTTCTGTTTATGCAGGCCTAGCCATGTCACTTCTGGCTGTAACTAACACAGCCTTCATGAAAAAAAGAGATTTAATTTAGATCTTAGAGCTGTTCTTTGGGTGGCCAGATTCTAGGTCATTTGATAAATTAAGGTAATCAAGGAACATTAATAACAACAATAACCCTTTTTAATCTTTATACACTTTGTATCTTGATATATAAATGGTATATAATATTGGGTAATCCACTTGATTATGTAGTAAGAAATTCTGGAAGCCAGTGTGATCTGCAATAAAACCTTCCTCTAGGTACAATTAGTCTTGTATAAGAGCTGTGGTCCTAGCACATACACAGCTCTGGATGGAGTCCTCTGATTAGGTGCACATACAATCTTGGGAAATTCTATTCAGGCTTTTATCAATGTCATTGTATAAATCAAGCACATGTCTTTATCTCTGTCACTAGGCCTTCGCAACCCAGTAGTTATTGTTAATGAGATAAGAAATTATTTCCTCTGTCCAAGAATCCTACAGTCTTGCACTTCTTCCTGCAGCCTTGAACTGCCTTCCTCAGTCTTGCACAGACTTGATCTCCTCTCAGTCTTACACGGGCTAAAATGTCCCCTATACTCTGAGTATGCTAATTTATTTATACCATTTTTTCTGTATGTTACTCAGGATGCTATAAATGAAAACAGTATAAAAACGGTAGCAAAGGTAGAGTGCAACTGCCGATTTTAGTGTACAATTCCAAACCATAAGCATTTATGAAACATCAGTTTGTGTTTTTCAGTTATAATGGAATCAGTTCACAATCAAGCATACTATTCGAAATCATCTCCATGGATATTCCAAACTAATGAATACAGTTGTGCTCAAAAGTTTGCATAGCCTTGGAGAATTGGTAATATATGTACTATTTTTAAAGAAAACATGAGTGAGCAGGCAAAACACATTTCTTTTATTTTGTATGGGATTCATATTCAACTGTAGGTTATAACAGAATGGCACAATCATAATAAAAACATGGCAACAAAGAAAAAAATTAAATGACCCCGGTTCAAAAGTCTGCATACCCTTAGTTCTCAATACTGTGTATTGCCCTATTTAGCAACAATAATAGTATGCACTCTTTTGTAAAAGTTGTCTATGAGGACCCTATTTCCTGCAGGAGGTATAGCACCTATTCGTCTTGGCAAGATGCTTCCAGGTCATGAAAAGACCTTGGTCATCTTGCATGAACCGCATGTTTGAGATCTCCCCAGAGTAGCTCGATGATATTAAGGTCAGGATACTGTGATGGTCACTCCAGAACCTTCACCTTTTTCTGCTGTAACCAATGGAGGGTCAGGTTGGCCTTGTACTTTGGGTCATTGTCATGCTGTAAAGTCCAAGAGTGTCCCATGCACAGCTTTCGTGCCGTAGAATGAAAATTGTCTGCCAGTATTTTCTGATAACATGCTGCATTCATCTTTCCATCAATTTTTACAAGATTCCCTGTGCCTTTAGAGAATAATACCTCCCCAAACATCAGTGAGCCACCACCATGCTTGGGGATAGTATTCTTTTCACTATAGACCTTGTTGACCCCTTTGCAAATATAGCGCTTATGGTTGTGACTATAAAGCTCTATTTTGGTATCGTCACTCCAAATTACAGTGTGCCAGAAGCTATGAGGCATGCCATGTGTTGTCAGGCATATTGTAACCAGGCTTTTTTGTGGTATTGGCGCAGTAAAGGCTCTTTATGGCAACTGGACCATGCAGCTCATTTTTGTTCAAGTATCGTGGGTGTGGGGGGGGGGGGGGGGGGGGGTTCTTTGTATCCCGAACAATTGTTGTGGCAGTTGTGACTGAAATCTTTTTTGGTCTACCTGATCTTGGCTTAGTATCAAGAGATCCCTGAATTTCCCCTTCTTAATAAGGAATGGAACAGTACTGACTCGTATTTTCAAGGCTTTGGATATCTCGTTATATCCTTTTCCATCTTTATAAAGTTCCATTACCTTGATACCTAGGTTTCATTACCTTGTTTCCCATGGCTTAGTATCTTGCCTGCTTAGTGCATTCACGTGAGAATTAACAAAGTCACTGACTATTTATACACAGACACTAATTGCAATTTAAAAACCCACAGGTGTGCAAAATAAACCTGTAATTGCCATTTCAACCTGTGTGTGTTGCCTTGTGAGTCTGAAACAATGCCACCCAGAGCCATTTTTGGGTGATTGCTGTTATCATTATGATTTAAAAAGTAGCCAAAGAACTATGTGATAATAAATGGCTTCATATGATCACTATCCTTCAATAAAACATTTTTTCTTTTTGCATGATCAGTCATTTTTTTCAAAATCAATGCCAAAATGTCATAATTTCTGCCAGGGTATGTAAACTTTTGAGCACAACTGTAAATGTTAGCCTCAAGAATGAATACTTCTCAATACCAGGGAATTTACTGATATTTCCTTAGGCTAGTAAACCAGACTTTCTAAAACTCTAAGGAACACTCAAAGCTGTTTGTAGCTCCTAGCAACTTTGTTAAAATCCAAGGATAATGTATTGACCAATAGGTCAATAGTACAGATTTATATCATATTAATGCTTTAATGTGATTTTAAGCAACTAAATCCTTTTATATTTCATACAACAGCAAAGTGTGAAACATTAAAACAATTGTCCTATCCTAGTTCTAATGCAACTTTTGTGATGTCATAGGAAGTACTTACTTATGACATCACTGGATGTGGAACACCTATGGAATATGGAACCTTTCACAAGCTACACCTTCAGTTTCTTGGCAAATTTGCCCTGTTCAGTTGGAGTTCTAGTCTCATCGAGCACAGTGACTTTCTTTACTAATGCCTTTGGTGAAGAACCAGGTGATATTTATGAATCAACATCTAGGGTGATGCCCTATCATGATGCCCATTTCAAATCTCTACTGGAATTTTTATTTGTGATCTGCACCAAATGAATGTGCATCTTTCAGCATGAATGGACAACATACTTCAAAGACATTTTGCAAAGCTCATGCCAAGCCTCCAACAATGAGCAAAATACAGACAGAAAAGTGCATTTCATGTGAGTAGCATTTATTATAACTTATCATGCCCACTTATTGTCAGAAGACCATTAGAAAAGCAGAAATTATTAACTGGGAACTTTTATGATGGGCAAAGGGAACTATCAAACATCTAGTTTTAGCCAACTAATGAATATAAATTTACCAGTTCACTCTGTTAGGTCTCCAAAAGGAAAACACAAAATACAATATCTTGCTGTAAAGCAACATCTAACCATTGATGTATATTGTCAGCACAGAGTAATCATCCTTGTGGTGTGTTCATATTAAGGGTAATATTAGAATATTGTGCTAAAATATATTCAAACAATACCTACAGGGCCGGACTGGCCCACCGGGATACCGGGAAATTTCCCGGTGGGCCATCAGCACCGGAGGCCAGACAGACAGCTGGGGGGAGCTGGCTGTTCCGGCAGCCACAGGGGGGAGTTGACTGTTCCAGCGGCCGCAGGGGGGAGCTGGCTGTTCCGGCGGCCGCTGGGGGGCAGCTGGCTGTTCCGGCTCTGCTCCCCCGCGCTACTTATATATCCGGAATATCCGGTCTCATTAAGCTGCGCATTGGGGAGCAGAGCCGGAACAGCCAGATCCACCCAGCGGCCGTCGGTACAGCCAGCTCCCCCTTGCGGCTGCCAGCACACCTGACCCAGCTGTCTGCCCTGCACGCCGGTCGCCGACAGGTAGCTATATTATGTGTCAGTGTTTTTTTTGGGTCTGTGTCATGCTGTGTGTCATGGTGTGTGTGTGTCTGTCTGTCATGGTGTGTGTGTGTCTGTCTGTCTGTGTCATGGTGTGTGTGTGTGTCTGTCTGTGTCATGTGCGTGTGTCTGTCTGTCTGTGTCATGGTGTGTGTGTGTCTGTCTGTGTCATGGTGTGTGTGTCTGACTGTCTGTGTCATGGTGTGTGTGTCTGTGTCATGGTTTGTGTGTCTGTCTGTGTCATGTGTGTGTGTCTGTCATGGTGTGCGTGTGTCTGTCATGGTGTGCGTGTGTCTGTCATGGTGTGCGTGTGTCTGTCAAGGTGTGCGTGTGTCTGTCAAGACGTGTGCGTGTGTCTGTCAAGACGTGTGTGTGTGCGTGTGTGTGTCTGTCAAGACGTGTGTGTCTGTCAAGACGTGTGTGTCTGTCAGTCATGGTATGTATGTGTGTGTCTGTTAAGGTGCGTGTGTGTGTCTGTCATGGGGTGTGTGTGTGTCTGTCATGGTATGTGTGTGTGTGTCTGTCATGGGGTGTGTGTGTCTGTCATGGTATATGTGTGTGTCTGTCATGGTGTGTCTGTGTGTGTTTAAAAATAGTGTTTTTACTCACTTTTTTTTTCTTTCCACGCCGTGCTGCGAGGCTGGCATAGATTTTTTCAAGGGCTGCTGTGTATCCCCAGTCCAGCCCTGAATACCTATATATAAATGATAAATAAAGAGGAGAAGGGAGATAAGTCACCATGGACCTAATGTCTATGGAGCAGTTGTATTCTGTGAAGGAATATATAAAATCAAATATAATCAGTGTAATGCCGATAGAATAATAACTACAATTAAAAGATGTACATAATTCCTAAAAACTTCTACCTCTTAACAAAGTCCTATCTGTGCCTTCAAGGGCACCTAGCAAAATATATCCCACTGTCATGTCTATAGCTGTGACTCCCTTCCTCCTAAGATACTAGCTAGAATGAAACAAACAAAGCTTGTTTGGTGTCCTGTATGTAAGAATCAAGAACCGTGACAAAAGGGTGCAATATTTGTTCTAGGAACTTGCTAGCTTTTTCAGTAAGGGAATTGTTTCCCAAAATTATGGGCCTCCCAGGGGGGTCACTTTTGCACTTATTAACTTTAGGGAGACAATAAAAAGTAGCAATGGTTGGTGAAGAGTCTAACATTATACATTTATATTCTTCTCTTGTTATTATCGCACTCTCTATTCCCATGTCCAACAGCATTCTATAAATACTTTATTATGTTAACAGTATTATTTAAACAAAAATCTAACTGCATTAATCTGATTAGTTTCTTAGTTACATTACTATAATTAATTTATTCACTACCAGCATGTATAAAAGCTAGAGACACAGACACATTTGTTACATTTTACCTAACTAAGTAAACATATGGTCTAGGTCTAGAAGTGTCTAGGTCTATAAGCGTTTCCCCAAGATATATTTTTCGACCCCATATATAAACAAATGACAATCAAAGAATAATGTATTCAATCTTTATCTTCCTAGTACTAAATCAAAAACCTACATCTGTAGAGAAAGCATCCACCTCACACTATATCATTATTGATTGAATGATTACATTATCTCAGTACTAAATATATATATTTTGCGGCAGTAAAATATATCTTACAGTCATAAAAGATAGTCACACAACACATAAAACAAAATGAAGGGTTTAAATATCATTTTTAAATATATAATGCTTTTCCAGTTTAGCAAGTCACTTTATATATTGTACATATTTAGATTATTTTAACATAAACAAGCATAGAACAATGTATTCAATGTATTCAATATCATTTGGGGACTAAACCATAAAATTCATTTGAACAGACAATCGAAATCTATATCCCTTTACAAGGTACAGATTCAGAACAATGGCACGCATAAATCCACATCTGGTCTAAATATACTGAACTTAAGCGGTCTCTCTCATTTAACTAAACTTTATTATAATATGGTAAGCGTTAAGTGAGAAAAATTGATAATTCAGCGCATTATATCACACTCTTACTTTGCATTTATCTTCAACACTATCATTATCATGAATCAATTAACTTGTAATTGCATAAAGATTTATTTAAATTGCCCGCGAATGTCCACAACTTCCTATAGAAGATTTTTATAATAAATCCCCTTTTCTTAAAAAACTTTAAATTTTCATGATAAATAGAGCAAATATTGGTAATGAACATATTGGCAACATTCCCAAAATGGACTTTAGTCGATTATCCCCTGAAAATCAGCTGCTTAGCCAATCTCCATCGGAATAACCATTATTGAATGATGTCAAATACGAAAAAGCTGATTGGACTTTGCAAATTCAAACTACACCAATCAGGAATACGTTCCCCCTTTAAATATTGGTTACTTACCTCTGACTGATTCCTCTCTGACGAGCCTGTTGGCGAAACCGTGTGTCAGGGGCTCTTATTGTCATGGTACCTGCCACTCACACCTCCTTCTTCTCCAGCAATTTCGGCACTTTGGACGATAGCCCCGCCCCCTTTTATGACGCGGCGCAACTCCGCCGACGTCATGACGTCAATGACGTCACGACCCACGGGAAATCTCAAACCAGGATGTTCTTGGGGCATGGATATCAATTAACGAGACAGGATATAAAAGGTACTCACTTACTGTGAGTCATTGCCCTGTCGTGGTTTCAGCTTGCCTGTTCCCTCAGTGCGTTTATATTCTCTTAGTGTTCTACGGTTTTGACTTGGCTTGTTTCTTGACTTTGCCTCCCTCTCCTATCCTTATACTCGGCCCAGCTTACGCTTACCTGTCTTCTCGTTCCCTCGACCTCAGCTTGTCCCTGACCATTCCTTGTTTGCTTGACGTTAGTCCGGCCACTCTATGGTCCGGTATAAGTCTTTATAGTTTTAGTACACTGCGTGTTGGATCCCTGTCTTGATCCTGACACTTATAATACCCATCTACTTACTAGACCAGACATAGATATCTAACAGAACTGTTAGATTTTTGCTAGATAGGATCATTTGTCTTATTTGTCATTTTAATTTTTATAATTTTTTCATTATTTTTTTTCATTGTTTGTTTCATTCTAGCTACTATCTTAGGAGGAAGGGAGTCACAGCTATAGACATTACAGTGGGATATATTTTGCTAGGTGCCCTGGAAAGCACAGATAGGACTTGTATCATAGCGGTGATGAAGTCACAGTTACAGAGATAGCACTACAACATTTTTCTAGGTGCCCTCAAAGGCACAGAGATGGATTTTAATTAAGAAGGATAAGAGAGTGCAAAATAAGTAAAAAAAAAAGTAGATAAAAAGTACACTAAAGAACTATACAACAAATAAACAAGAGCTGCCAGATACTATAAAAACCTTCTCAAGTTTTCAAAATAATATAGACAAACAATTAAATAAAATTAGTATCAGCGCTTAGCACATATTCCCTTATTATCCAAACATAGGGAAAAACATACAATGTAATAATATTATTGTTAACTTAAAACGTAAGAGTTCCAATGTCAATGTATAGAAGGATATGTCCAAATGGTTTAGGGAATTATAATAGTTGCACGATAGTCTGTATGTTCTGTGATGGAAGTCAATCTCGTCCGATACAACTTTGTATCCAACCTTAAATTGAAAGAGATACTGACATAGTGTAATTCAGTAACAGTATTTTTTTCCCCTATACATAACCCCCCCCAAGAAAAACTCTTACAAAATATTGTGGTGGAACTTATTTCTAAGTGCCACTACATAAGCATTGATGCAATACAGTGTACTAGCCGGAATGTATATGGTTACCGCTCCGCTGATGGACTTTTGCAGACCGGTCCTGTGCACTCGAACTGATGCCCTTGCAGGAACACCGACTTTCAGGTGCCGCTGTAATAGGGCTTTGTTAAGAGGTAGCAGTTTTGAGGAATTATATACATCTTTTAATTGTAGTTATTATTCTATCAGCATTATACTGATTATATTTGATTTTATATATTCCTTCACAGAATACAACTGCTCCATAGACATTAGGTCCATGGTGACGTATCTCCCTTCTCCTCTTTATTTATCATTTATTTTTTTATATGTAGGTATTGTTTGAATATATTTTAGCACAATATTCTAATAAAAGCTAAGTTTTAAAATACTTATACTATTTTCACTTCTTAGTATGCTATGTTTAATATGACTAATGAATGTCAGTATCACTGTTCCATTTTCCTCTCCTCCCTGTTGAGACCATTTTTGGGGGGGAGCTCTGTAATATCCTTAGAGTAGAAAATGATCAAATTTTCGCAGTACTGAATATATATATTTTGCAGCAGTAAAATATATCTTACAGTCGTAAAAGATAGTCACACAACACATAAAACACATGCACATTACTTGGGGCTCTGTGATCTTCCAATACACACTGCACATTTCAGGGGGCTCTGCAATTTTCTGGTTCTCAGTTCTTTGGCATGTGTACATTTTCAGATACAAATTTCAAAGTGTTATACATGTATCAACAAGCACCCACATTCTATGTGCACAAGAATAAAGCTAGTCCATTGTAGCCTGTCAATTGATTATGCATACCCACCAGATATATTTTCTAATGCCCCGTTGTAGTCAATTGTATATGGTAATACGCTACTGTCTTGCCTATGTATTTTCTTTGTTAGGGTATTTCTTGGGCTCAAACTCACTGTGTTGAGATTTGTATGACTCATTGACAACCAACCAAATAATATCACCAACTGGAAGATAAATAACTCCAAATTGTTGTTATTTTTCACCAAAGGGGGCCAGTCGTTTAAAATATTAACCAATTCATACCCATTATATACTTTCCTCTCACCAGATGTGCTTTTATTTGGAAAATATGAAGCCAAGCTGTTTAGTAAGCCCTTTTCAGCTTATATGGACATTAGAAATGCTAAGGAAAACTTTTTCTGGTACGTGGACACATTTCAGGCACATATTAACTTCTCACAAGGTCAGGCAGAACATATTTTGACCCTCTTCTTATTTACACCTTAGTAAGTCTGCATTCTCACTGAAGCAGTGTCCAGGTCCATCTGGTTATTAAAGAGTCACAGAGACAGCATTTCAACAGTTGTTCCCTATTGTTGCAGTAGGGGTTTGTGGGATCTGGATCTTTTATTTTTTTATGTATTTATTTATTGATTTATTTATCGTTCTTTTATTTTCTTAATTTGTTGTTACTTTTTATGCAAAAAAAAAGTAGTAATAACATTGCTGTTGTTTAGTAAGATGGTGTGGATACTTCCAAAAAGGGAACAATGTTGCTTCATGCCCATACTTTGGAATATAGTTTATTTTTAGTTTGACCAATGCAGGTGTGTTTGGACAAAGCACAAAACAAATGATGTTAGTTGAAACAATATTTGAAATAAAATTGAAGGCAGAGAATCAAGGACTACTTTAGTTTAACTGAGCTGACATAATATTAATGTTTGTCACAAGAGCCAAAACAGTCAATAAGTATTAGTTATAGAATGCCAGAGAAAAAGCAAAGAAGGTTATTGGAGTCTTAAGCAAAACATTCAGCAGTATATCTGTCCAAGTCATAAAATACGAGCATTGCTATCCAACTCCAGCACTTGAGGGCAATTAACAGGCCATATTTTCAGGGCAATAAACTTAATATAATCTTAAGTGATTCAAGCAACAGAGCAATGTTAATTAGTAAAATAAGTTCAAATACTCAGGCCAGTCAATGACCCTGAGTTGGACAGCTTGGAATTGGCAGAAGAAGAGTAAAATAGTTGGATGACATTGTAACACAGTAACATAGTAATACAGGTTGAAAAAAGGCTCAAGTCCATCAAGTTCAACCTTTGCATGTCCTTCTTTTTACTTTCGACTCAAAAGAAGCCAAAAAAAGAACTATTTTCAAATATGCACCAAAAGAGGAAAAAACATTTTTTGGCTAATAAATGGCTGTTTGATTTATCTGTGCATTAACATTATATTAATAATGTCCACATTAACTACAAAAGCTCTACATGTCCCACTTGATATCCACTGAAAATTAGAGAAAACTATTTCTTGTACTATGGCATGTGAACTCTCCTTTCTTTAAGACTCAGTGGACAAAGTCGATAACTTAGTTAGTAGTTCTCAATTTCCTGTTGACCTGCTGTTTTTTCTCATATAAACATTTGAAACGTTTCTAGTGTTTCCATAACTAAAATCTAACATTTCATCTCTACACATGCTTTAATTCTTAGATATCCTGTTGAAAAATGTATAAAAAGTCAAAATATGCCTTCAATATGCAAATTGATAACCCTTTAACCTACAGGCTTAGAAACTGCTCACTGAAACTGAATATTTTTGCATATGATCTTAATGAAAAATCCTAACCCAGTAAAATTTAGAAATAAGGTTGCATGTATACTTTATACAATGTTGCATTTAGGGGTTTATGCAAACACCATAGCCATTTGGGAATTTGAAGTGTCCATGGTGCTTGAAGTCTGTAGATGCAGTGTTAAGTGTTCAGTGTTAAGTTGAAAAAAAAGGATTAACTAAAAAGGAAAAGTCAGTGGACAATTGACCATTTATTCACCCCTTCCACTCTGAGAAGAACAAAACTTTCCTACACGTTCAGTTTTTAGAGTCAGTGGAAAAAAACACAGTACCCCATGAGCTTATACAAGCTGCATCTGTGAAGGTAGCAGGCACCGCAAGACTCGGTTATGCAATTCAAACCCTCCACATTGAAAGTTATTTGTAAAAAGCAACAGGTGAAATGTAATTTTAAGTTTTTAGAATGCTTTTATGAATTTTGGAACAACTTTGAAGGGTGGTGAGTGACCTATTTGATCTCAGCTAGTAGATGATGAAGCTTCAAACATCACTGTGAGAAGCAGGGTAATCCAACTTTGAGATATTAAACTTGAGGAAGGCTATTTGTTCCATCAGATGCAGTGACATTTATCAGCATTTGGGGTACAGAATGTTCCCTGTAAGAGGAACACTCATTATCTTTGGTCAGTGGTTGGTGGACATGGTAATAGCTGCTGGGCAACCAGACATAGAGCAGGCCTCTTTTCAACCCAGTAGCTCAGAGGACCCTCACAAGGAGGCCAAGCACATTGACATTCTGTCATGCATTCTGACATACTTTCTCCCTCCAAACTAGTAACAGCTTCAGGCCAAACCACAGCTACCCCACTCTGCTGTGTTAATGCTGCTGCCAGTGTTACTGGAAGTAATAATGACATGTTAAGTTCAATGTGCAACTTATTCTCAACCATCATGACTCTCATTAACTAGGAATTCATTGACCAATTTAATAATTCTGTCCCTTTATTATGTCAGGCTGTTGTATTGGAGTGCCACTTTCCCCTTAATCCTGAGATCACACTGGGAAGCTAGAATCAATTTTGGAAAATTTTAATTTATTCACTCAGACAAGCATTGAGGAGATCTTTCAGCTTCTTGACTACTGCTGCTACATTGGCATAGAGTGTACAACCACAAACTAATTCTCTGTAAACCTTATGTTTACGAGATGGGTGAACAAAAGGATGACCTGTCTCAAACTGTTATTATTGGCATCAAGTATTTGTCACATCTCTCAATGGATTTAGCTTCCATATAATTCCCCAATCCTCATGACCCAGTGGATAGGCAATGCTAATGGAGTGGTGGGAAGAAAGTGTGTGCATAGCCCTCTACTGTTCCAGAATTCTTTCCAGTATGTATAAAGTGGAGTTTTACCTCATACCACATACTGGCATCCTGTCGTAGACAGTGTGTGGGAAGCCCTCTTTTTTTCTTGCTCCCGAGTTGGTTTGACCCCTCTTTCTGGTGGAACTGTCCAGCAATTATCCTGCAATGCTCAAGCATTGTTTTTGCACCTTTGTGCTGGCTTTGTGAATTGCTCCCTTCATTACAAGATGTAGGATGTGCGTGATACAGATCAGTGCCTGCCTGATCTCCTAATCAATTAGGGTGCTTATCATTGTAGTTGGTTGTGCAGAATCAGATAGAGTATTAGTGTACCTGTAGCCTACTCTAGTACTTTATCTTTCTGCTTCTTTCCTCACTAATACATATTGGTGGTGTATTTGCAGATATTGGGTCATACCAACACTAGTGAGATGACTATTCAGAGAGATGACACTCCTACCCACACAATATAGACTTTGCAATCTGCCTGTCACAATTTGATTTATTCTCAGTCCGTTTCAGTAGCTCACTGTGCCACTGCTGGTCTGTGGTGCTATTGCAGGCTGATGCACCACTCATATAGATCTCATAGATGTTCCTAGCTGGCCTTACTTTACAATTATCTTCTCCCTATTTAGTCGAGCCGTAACCCTTCTTGTTTGCCAGTTCATTAATGTTAAAGTTGTTAGTCTGGCAAAAATAAAGTATTTTCTTTCTTCAAACACTTTACAATAAAGCCTGTTAAACATTGGTGTTAAGTAGCAGTGGCTAGCAGTAGGACACATCATTAACTATAGCCACAGTCTCACATTAGGCTGAATGAAGCAGACTATCTCTCTACCATTCAAATTTTGTTTGCATGCCAATGTGGCAGCAGCTAGACAAATCATTGTTTTTCTTTTTACTGAACTACACATTCCCCCAAAAATATTTACTTTCTACAAATACTACACTAGCCTTACAAACACTAGCCATAAAAAAACAACTTTTCAAAACCTATAAATTGATAACCAAGTCTCATATTAGATCAACAACACAATGACAATCTTGTATCTCCCACTCAAAGTTGTTTTAAGGACCACTGATATACAGTAGCTAGGTACATAATGCTAGCTGGCTAGATCGATACATACAGCAGTACCTTTAACTTAGGATAAACAACACAATGGCAATCTACGATCTCCCATGAAAAGTTATTTCAAGTGCCACTAACAGTAGCTAGTTACATAGATGCAGCAGTAAGCTAAACCAAGTCTCACATGAGAATCAATGACATAAGCTATCTCCAACTTTCCCACAGACACATCAAGGGTAAAACACACACTGTTGCACATAGAAGGCTTATCAATAAATTGCAATCTTTAAGTTTGGATTCCAATATTGTTGACTGGGTAAGGCAGTGGTTAAGTGACAGGCAACAGAGGGTTGTAGTCAATGGAGTATATTCGAAGCATGGGCTTATCACCAGTGGGGTGCCTCAGGGATCTGTACTTGGACCCATTCTCTTTAATATTTTTATTAGTGATATTGCAGAAGCTCTTGATGGTAAAGTATGTCTTTTTGCTGATGATACTAAGATAAGTAACAGGGTTGATGTTCCAGGAGGGATAAGCCAAATGGCAAATGATTTAGGTAAACTAGAAAAATGGTCAGAGTTGTGGCAACTGACATTTAATGTGAATAAGTGCAAGATAATGCATCTTGGACGTAAAACCCCAAGGGCAGAGCATACAATATTTGATAGAGCCCTAACCTCAACATCTGAGGAAAGGGATTTAGGGGTGATTATTGATGACGTAAAGGTAGGCAGACAATGTAATAGAGCAGCAGGAAATGCTGGCAGAATGCTTGTTTGTATAGTAAGAGGTATTAGCAGTAGAAAGAGGGAGGTGCTCATGCCATTGTACAGAACACTGGTGAGACCTCACTTGGAGTATTGTGCGCAGTACTGGAGACCGTATCTCCAGAAGGATATTGATACTTTAGAGAGAGTTCAGAGAAGGGCTACTAAACTGGTTCATGAATTGCAGGATAAAACTTACCAGGAAAGGTTAAAGGATCTTAACATGTATAGCTTGGAGGAAAGACGAGACAGGGGGGATATGATAGAAACATTTAAATACATATCGGGAATCAACACAGTAAAGGAGGAGACTATATTTAAAAGAAGAAAAAACTACCACAACAAGAGGACACAGTCTTAAATTATAGGGACAAAGGTTTAAAAATAATATTGGAAGTATTACTTTACTGAGAGGGTAGTGGATGCATGGAATAGCCTTTCAGCTAAAGTGGTAGAGGTTAACACATTAAAGGAGTTTAAGCATGCGTGGGAAAGGCATAAGACTATCCTAACTATAAGATAAGGCCAGGGACTAATGAAAGTATTTAAAAAATTGGGCAGACTAGATGGGCTGAATTGTTCTTATCTGCCGTCACATTCTATGTTTCAGTGTTTCTTTGTATCATTGCTGGTCTCCTTCTCTAATTAGCTGCAGTCAAAATGTAAAAATACTGGTTGGAACTATAGATTGTTTTACTGATTCTCCTTTTTTTATACATTAATCAGTTGTTACTTGATCTGTAAATAAAATCTAAATTTACAGGCTGTCCCTTAATCGTCAATCATCCTTTACTTTTCACCTGTTGATTGGACAAGATATACAGCTCACATAATTGGGCAGACCTCTTTTCCATCATGGAAAACTAAATAGTTTATTTGCCCTCACCAAAAAGAAAAAAAAAAACAGCATATACTTTATTTAATCCTCCTTTTATCTGGTACCCAGAATAGCACAATGAATAACAAATCAAAATGAGCATATCCGGGCATTACCCAAGTTGTTTGTTCCAAGATTCTGGCACAAGGAGGTTTGGAAATTAAAATTTCAGATGGTCACTTGAACAGAAATCAAATGAATTATAGTAAAGAAAAAAAAAATCTCCAGGTCTAAAATAGAATAGAGATATATGAACATAAACTCATAAGATATAACTCTTTAGCAACAGAGGCTCATACAATTGGTGTTATTTGGATTTATACATTAATTGACTCATGACCCTTGGTCATGTTAAATGAAAATGACCAATGTGTCTTAGAATGATTCCAGATACAATTATATCGTTTTATTATAAAGTGTCCATGACTGGACCTGTTTTTAGCTTATAGCATATCGTAATTGTGTATTTTCCTAGTACATATCATATAATATAATCTTTGGAGGATTAGTGTTCCACCTGCCATACATATTTGCTTCATTAAATTATGTATTGGTGACTACAAGATAAAGCAAAATAATACAAAATTCCACTTAGTGAAACCTTTAGTGACACTCACATTAGATTACAATAATAATCATTTTGAATGCCTAAAAATCAGATGAATAGACTTGTTGTGACCAAAATACGCACTGTATAAAGTCCATTAACCCACAGAAATGAGTGCTAAATTTTTGGGATTCTAATATACATTTGAGGAATTAGTAGCACTTCCTCTTTTGGTATCTCTTCTGAGGACACTATTCATTTCATGACAAGGGTGCATTTCCCTTTGGATTGAACAATATAACAAAATATATTTTAGCAAAATTTAGCACATCTCAGGTCACAAGCAATGGAGTCGAGCCAGGTTTCTATTAAGTCTGCATAGAAGATCATTATTTTAGACACTTTGAGAACTAGGATCCCAAGGATAACATGGAGACTGGAAAACTATTTTTTTATATTTATAAATATATTTTTATAGAGCAACTTAGCAAACAAGTAATAATGTTAAGAAAGTAAAATTTTTTATTAACTAGCATCAAATATTTATAAGTAGACATTATATCGTTAGATATTTGTAGCATAGTGTTAAGTCTAGGTTTATTTACAAACCACTGTACCAGGAAGAAATTTAACAGACAATTTTTAGAATATGTAGAAAATCACTTTTATACTTGTGTTTTTTCTTATGATTAAAAATAGTAAGTTTAACTGTTCAGTGCTCTTTCCTGCTGCTCCCATTTATTTTACTGACCATGATTACATAAAAGTTATCAAATGAAAAAGAAACCGGTGTGCAATGAATGTTATTATTATACTTGATATATCCTTTGCTAATTTATGATTTTGGTATTTTATTTGACCTTTTTGTTATTTTTTTTTTTTTTTTATCATTCTGCAGAATGGTTTGTGTCTGCCAAATTTATATGAGCTGTCATGACCTCAGAAGTACTACATGGTAGTTGATGTCAGTGGTAAAAGAGACAGCAACGTGTTGCATTATATATTGTATCTGGATATAGTGAATTATCTCTCCTCTAGTAACTATATATGAGCTGATGGCTGTTTTGAGAGTAAAAGATAACCTTGTTACTTTCAGTCTACCTAATATGTGACCGTTTTTCTTTTTTGGCATTTACGTATTAAGCATGGATTAAAATACCATTTTCTAAAGTACATTTGTTTATATATCTGTTTTGAAAAAAAGATAAATTACTCAGTAGTACTTTTAGGAGTGTTGTGAAAGAAGTAAACAGCCAAAAAAATTAAAGGTACGGTGATAGACATTTAAGGTGACACTGTCACCCTCACAGGTCTTTGCACCTTTTACTTAATTGGCAAGACCCCTTAGGTTACTTGCTCCTTATGTTGCAACAGTAGAGGGTAGAAGTTGAAGACTTATATACTTGCCTGAAGCAACTTAAAAATAGAAGCCCACAGGTGTCACAACCTAGGGTAAATGCAAAAAATAGTATTTATTGTGGATCAAAAGGACAACAAATCATTCGGTCATGAAAGGATGGAGAACACAACCCCCACTAGCTGTCCCAGTCGTTCTAATGACATTATTAATTGGAAAACAGTAGATAATTGCCAGCAATGTCCTGGATTAACCACGGAAGCCAAGGACAACAAATAAAACAATCAACTGTGGCCAATGAAAATGAGAAATAATATATAAAAACTAACATATACATACAAAGAATAGTATGTAGGCCAAAAAGTAAAAACAAAAATCATTGAATACAGTACAAAACCTTAAAGCAAGTGGGCATCGGAGCTATTTATCCCGCCAAAAATGGGTAACCATGGCAACCAAGAATGCAAAAGTAATAGGAAGAAATACATAGAAATGAAATACATAAACATTAATAGAACACATCCATAGGTATAGTGCATGACAGACAATTGCAGTATAGTAGAGAGGAAATGTGGGTATAGAGTGACAAAATATTTATTTTTTTATCTAGGAACTAGTACTGACAAGAGCCCTAGAGAAAACTTTGAGTGGGTGACAGGCAGTGGCGGATCCAGAGCCTGATCTCGGGAGGGGCACTTGTAGATTATTTAAAAAAAATAATCCTGGCACAATAACCACTACAGCTCAGTGTAGTAGTTATGGTGCCAGTAGTGCCAGGATCCCACCCCAGAGTAAGTAGTCATACCGTTTAAGAACAGTTTGACAACTTACCTGGGGTCTGCTGGGATATAGGGCATAGGAGAAGTGGTGTGTGTTAGGGGTGAAGTGTGTGTGAAAGGTGCAGTGTGTGTGTGTGTGAGCGGTGAAGTGAGTGTGTAAGGGTGACAGTGTGTGTATGGGGGTACTGTATGTATGTGTGGGGCAGTGTGTGTATGGGGGCACTGTGTGTATGGGGGGGTCGTGTGTGTGTTTGGGGCAATGTGTGTATGGGGGCAGCAGTGTGTGTAGGGCACTGTGTGTGTATGGGTGTGCAGTGTGCGGGCAGTATGTGTATGGGGCAGTGTTTGTGGGGCAGTGTGTGTATGGGGACAGTGTTTGAGGGACAGTGTTGTATGGGGACAGTGTTGTATGGGGACAGTGTTTGTGGGGCAGTGTGTGTATGGGGGCAGTGTTTGTGGGGCAGTGTTTGTATGTGGGGCAGTGTGTGTATGGGGTCAGTGTGTGTATGGGGGCAGTGTGTGTATGGGGGCAGTGTGTGTAGTGTGTGTATAGTGTGTGTATGGGGCAGTGTGTATGGGGGGGGGCGGAGGAGGGAAGGGAGGCTTTTTAATAAAAAAAAACCACAAAATGTATTTAATGAAATATATTTATGTCCCCCCTCCCTTCTTACCTTTATTGAGGAGGAGGGGGGACATTTCTGGATCCCTGGTGGTCCAAGTGGGGAATCCCCGGTGGTCCAGTGGTTCCAGTGAACTCTAGCCCGTGCTCCAGGGCTAGAGTTCACTCTCGCGAGATTTGGAGCGTTGCCGTGGTAACCGCGGCAACGCTCCAAATCTCGCGAGAGGAGGACCCGGAGGAGCTGCTGGTAACAGCTCCCGGGTCCTCTCTCCCTCCCTCCCCTGCCGGCTGTCAGCACAGTGCCTGCGGATCGGGGAGGGAGATCACTGATCACTCTCCCCGATCCGCAGGCACATTGCAGGGCTGGCGCTTGGGCAATGCCAGCCCTGCACTAGCCGGCAGGGGGGAATCTCGGGGGGGGCAATTGCCCCGTTGCCCCCCCCCCCTGGATCCGCCAATGGTGACAGGAGACTGGCATTGGCAGGCATTTTGACATTGATCCTAGTGTGAGACTATTTTACCTATATACAGTTGCTAGTTTGTTAGGTTATTTTGTTAATTGTTTGAGTAAAGAAAATTATTCTTTTTGGAACTGTGGTGTCAGGACAAAAAAAAAACTTTGTCTTGCCTGGATCATTGATTCTAGCAAAAAGACAAAAAAAACATGGGATATGCGAGATTAGCAGTTGGCAAACATTCTGTCATTGATCCTAGTGTGAGAGTATTTTCCAAAATATATAATTGTTAAAAGTTAAAAAGAAAATCCTATTTAAATGTTTTCTGTGTTCAGTCCAATGTGTGCTGTGTTAATGTGCGAGCATTGTGCACTTTATTTTCACCAATTTTCATTGGGTTGTCAGAACAGTATTTATGTAATATGTATTGTGGTTGACTTGAAATAAAACTTAAACTTGGCCCGCAGTGTGTTTTGCAGTGCCTCCGGCATTAGATCCATTTATGGCAGCTGGAACTTTCCAAACCAGAGTCTCTTCTCTCTGGCTGTAACTAAGTGTAGGTCAGGAAAGGGTACAGGGAAGCAGTACCTTCTGGGTGTCCTTAAATAATTATGGTGGTGAATACATTTGGAAAATATGAGGACAGAAAATAGAATACAGTGTACTATATTATATAGGTGGAGAGGCGAAATAAGAGAAATGCTGAGCGGCGGATGGGGGCCCTAAATAAAAATATTAACCCCCTAGGTGGCTAGGGGTCCCCAAACCCCTAGTCACCCCCTCCCAAAAGTAACTAACCCCTACATACCCCCCTCACCCTAAAAATAATGAGGGGGGGGGGGCATTAACTACTAAGCGGCTGCAAAAGAAGTCCCGAAGTGGCGAAGTCTCGAAGTGCCGAAGTCCCGAAAATCAGAAGTCCCGAATTGCGGAAGTCCCGAATTTCGGAATGCCGTACCGAACCAAAAATTTTCCCCATGCACATGCCTATTTTGATGCGAGCGGTACCTCAGTCCAACACTAGATGGGTTTATAGCCCAGTTCTACCTATTAGGACATCTTGCTACTATTCGATACTATGTAGATACTCTGTAGCCACAGCCAGCTTGATACATTTCTTAGAGGTATAATAGAATTTGCTTATTTTAGGTGGTTATTGTATCCATCCTTTAGATAGGATCAGCCACCAGCATTATATCATCTTACCTCTGGTATTTTAATGCTGGACTGCTCTGTATGGTATTCTGACATTTTGAGCCTTTGTAGCTCCCCTCTGGTATTCACATATTTGTTTTTTGAGTGATTAGTTAAGGTTTTTTTCTGTATATTTATAATCAATAAAGTATATTTTTTAATTTTTATTTATTTTTTATATTTGATCTTTATTTAGACCATTTATTCAGATATCCATACTATGATCTCGGGTCTACTTGTGAGAACCCTCGATCATTCCTTTTTCTTTACTTGAGTTGTGATAAAGCCTTATCAGCCCTGTCTTTTAATTTATTTATAATTTTTTCTTGGATAGTCCTAATCTCTTCACTCTTGTTAGCAGATGAATTTAATTTATTAATAGCCTTCAGCCAAGCCAATTCAATATATGGTTCTGGGAGATCTTTTGCCCTCTTTTTTTTACCGCTATGTGTGACAGACCACCTGGCACTCCGACCAAGTACCTCTGTCAATCGATGCTCCTAGCGCTTTCCGAGGACTCCAAGCACTCCAACCAAAACCATCAGCACTGCAGACCCCACTTCCAGCGATGCAGCAGTGCCGGGGTCTCGCCGTTCTTCACCCACCCTGGACCCAAGGCCAGGATCCAGCTTCCAGTGGGCAGGCCTCTCTTCCTCCAGAGAGTGTAGCAGGAACAAGAACAGCTCTTATAAGAGCTTACCCTTGGGAGTATGGTGTGAATATAATAATCCCCAAGAGTGTAGTTCTCCAATCCCACAAGCATGAGCCAAGACTTCATGAAGGGGTAAAGCAGGTCTCCATTCACGTGGATTCATACGAAAACCGCAATAGATGAAATAAAGCTGTAGAATGCTCCTGTTGTTCATCTGTTTTAAACTCCCGAACACCGTTCGTCTACCGTACTGGGAAATAGGATGTAGGGGACTTCCATGTAGACCGGGGTTCGTGCAAGTGCCATGCCCAAAACAGTTCCAGGCACTCGACGACCAAGTCCCGCTGGCCGTGTTTGGGAGACAAGATGGCCGCCATCCATTGTTCTAACCATGTACGTTCATATGCATGAAATGGCAGCCACCAAGGAGCATTCAATTAGTCAGCGGTTTTCATATTGCTACACAGTGTTCCACGTTCAAATTAGTTCTTAGGGTGGTCTCCGTTTGGTAAAACTAATGATTTACTGAACGGACGAAAAAGTAAAACGAAATAACAAGGGAAGTAGATAGCAGGGAGTGGCAATAACGAATGGTGCTGGGAATTCCTTCACACCATGTGCCTCTTTTAATGAGATATCCTATAAAAAATCTTTTTAGTGTAAACCAAAGGGTCGTGTCAGAATTATATGCACTTTAGTGCGATTCTCTACTACCCATATTTTATTTTTTATCTGTGTAATTTTATCCTTGATGTAATAAAGTATGGATTTTTGCCTACAAAAGCATTTGGAACCTTCTTTTCACATATGTAAATTGGAGATTGTTGTATCCACGGTGAGGGATTTTTCACATTACGCTCTAAAGTCTGAGTCAGCTTCTGGTGTATTTTTAATTTGTGTTTTACAGATTCAAGTTTACTTGTTAACAGTATTATCCTATTGGTATTTATATCTGTATATCCAAAATAATTATTTCACTTATTGTTCACTACATGTTTTATGGTGTTTTGGAGGGACACCATAGTGTGTGGAATTCGCTCCACTGACACTTTTCACTGCTGCACCTTTTTGTGTATGAATTTTAAAGGGTCGTGTTTGCCACTTCTCTATTAACATTTTGTTCAAGAAAGAAATTAACTTGGTTTATTAATTCTAGTTTACTCTCTTCTGAAGTAAGAATAGATTAATTTAATGTCCAGTTCGCACAGGTCTTATAATATGGATTGTCTTTTATCTCAATTTGTACAGAGCTGTGGTCTGACCAAATAATATTACTAATAGTATTATGCCACACATTATTATTATTATTATTATTATTATTATTATTATTATTATTATTATTATTATGTTATTATTTACATAGAGCCAACAAATTCGGCAGCGCTTTACAGTGGTTGGACAAACAAACATGTAGTTGTAACCGGACAAGTTGGACACACAGGAACTGAGGGCCCTGCTCAATGAGCTCACATGCTAGCGGGAGTGGGGTAAAGTATTAGACTAATGACAGTTGCAAGAGAGGAATCAGTCGGGAGCTATTAACAGTTTAATTGATACGCCTTTATGAAAAAGTGGGTTTTTAATGATTTTTTGAAGGAGTATTATGTGACACATCTATCTAATGTCTTTCCATAAATGAAAAAAAAAATCGATATGAAAATAAAATATGGGCATAGAAATAGAAAGTAAAATCCCTATAATCCCAGGGTGTTGAACCCTCTAAATAATGTATAAATTATATTTAACTAAACAAGCAACACAAGTTTTCGCCTTGGCTTTTAATTTCCCATTACCTTTTTGTCTAAGTCATAATATTTGCCAACAACTATCAAACCTCTATAGATTTTCTCTGCTCTTTCCACACTAGAATTCTAAAATCTAATTGCATGTTGTGATGGCGCATACAAATTAACCAAAGTATATAATATATTGTTTATCTGACATATTAAGGCAATGTATTTCCCTTCCTAATCAATTTCATGGTGTATTTATTCAAATTGATGTCCATCAAAGCCACTCCTCTTTTTTTTTTTCTCAGAAGCAAAGATACAAAGATATGGGGATGTTTGGGGATATTGACAATATTTAAAAAATAAATTCATTAAATAATTTTTCAATATTGTCAAGCGTTTAAACAATTTTCGAGAAAACAAAAACAAACAAAAGGGGATGTGTGATACCCATTAAAATAATACTAATAGTGGTATACTAATAAAAATATTAGTATTTAAAAATTTTATTTAATAGTGAGTTTTATGTCTACCTCCTTTTCGGAGAAACCAAATGGGAAAAACAAATTAAACAATTTTAGGTATTGTCTAACATTTTTTAAAAACAATTAAATTGGCACTCTCATGGCCAAATCCCATTTGGTTTTAACCCCTCTCCAGACTCCACTACATCTAGTTGTCCCCCTAGTTACCACCAAATGCCCCTAAGCCCCCTATCTTACATATTTTTTTTATCTTTATTTTCCACCCAGACCTAGGTCCTGGGCACCGCCATTTTTGTGTGGGTAGATGAAGATGTTTAACACTTGGGCATGCAAATGGGAATTTCATTTATTCATTCAATCGTCAGAAAGGCAAATAAATGAATTGAAATGAAATTGAAATTGAAATTGAAAAAACCCATGAACGGCAGTTGGCAGCTCTAAATTAAATGGGGGGGATCTATTGCCCCCCCCCCCCCCGGCCCCCACCCATGAGCAGCGGGTGGGGAACCTAAATGAAAATGGGGGGGAACCTATAGTCCTCTCTCCCAGCCCCCACCCATGAGCGGCAGGTGGGGGCCCTAAATGAAAATGAGAAGGAACCTATTGCCCTCCCCAGCGGCCCCCCCACCCATGAGCGGCGGGTAGGGGCCCTAAATTACAATAATGTGGTGGACCTATTGTCCTTCCCCCTCGTCCCCCACCTATGGGTGATGGGTGGGGGCTAAATGTAACCCCCCAGGTGACTAGGGATCCCCAAACCCCTAGTCACCTCCCCCATCCCAATTTGTTAATTTGTTTTTATAAATTCCTACCTATCCTCCCCACCTTAAAAATAGTGAGGGAGGACAATAAAACTAAATACTTTTAAATAAAACAAACTTACCATTTGATGTCTACTCTTTTCTAAAAACCTTCTTTTTTCAGCCCCAAAAAAGGCCAAATAAAAACCTATAATACTTGTCGAACTTTAAAAAAAAATATATATATATATTTTTACACAGTGTGGGAAAGTTCTTTGGAATTTTCCCATGCTATGTAATTTGACTCATAATTATCTGATTGGTTACTTTCAATTTGAAAAGTAACCAATCACAGTGTTATGAGTATTTTTTTTTTTTTACAACAGTGAGCAGCCACAGACTCACAGTTTACTGGACATGCACCAAATCTCGATAAAGCGAGTAGGGGCAGAATTTACTAATACTAAGTAACTAGGTCTTTCAGCCTTTTGGTAGATAGCTCCCTAGTACTGTGGGAATTAGGGAGTTATCTACTAAGCAGATGCAAGAGGCAGCCGCAGCACGAATAGGATCGGAATTTCATTCATTCGAATGAAATTCTGATCCAAACAAAATCCTGAATTGCGTCCTAACACGAATGGAGAAACTGTTCTCATTCTGTTCGGTAGTTTCGGTAGTTCAGTAGTTTCGCCGGCATACTGTCTAAGTGACAGGATGTTCAGGAATATTGACAGGAGGCATCGCAAGATCACGGAGGAAAAGTAAGAATTGTAGGAAAATTTCTCTGACCACAGGAAACGGGGCACACTATGCTCCTCTGCTGATCAGAGATGGTCAGGCATAGGAAACCTCCATGAGACAAAATAGTCCCTACTTTGTCTTATGTTTTAAAGAAAACTAGAGCAGACAGGAAAAAATGAAGAACAGATCCTGACAGATGGAAAGAAGAGGAATCGATTGGGGAAAGGTAAGTTCGGCATGACAGTGCCGCTTTAACTTCCGAATAATGCATTAAACTCGTATTCAATAGCTCAATAGCTTGAAAAAAAAAAGTTATGTATTGCCTATTTGCCAAGGAAGGTCAAAAAAATCATCTCCTTACAGCAACTGATTGTTATTACTTTTCCCACAATCCTCATGTTATACATTTTTCTTTACTCTGTGAAGAGTTTGAGCATAAATTAGTCTTGTCTTAAGTCCCATGAGTAGAGAATATTGTTCTCAAAGACATGTAGTGTAATCTTTACATTTTCTTCTATTCAGGCCTGTCTCAGCTGAGATGTCCGCAAATGTCGTTGATGAACATTTTGCGTTCTTATCAGGATTTTTCTCTTAAGAACAAATCTTTAATCTGAAAAATTATTAAAGCATATTATAACATCCCTAGGGACATTAGATTGCAGCAGAAAGGCCAGTTTCGGTAATCTGTGAGCTCTTTCAATAATTATAGGCCTATAGAGTCTAAGATCGATGTATGTTGCAAGAAGTTCCATAAAATATGAATGTAGATCAATACTTTCCTCAGGGATCCCTCAGATCCTTAGATTTGGTCTACGGGACCTATCTTCCAAATCAGTTAATTTGAGTTGCATTTTTTGCTATTTTGAGTGAGTAGAGGCCAACTGTGTTTGTAGATCATTAAATCTTGTTTGCATCTGTTCCAGTTATTGAGATTGAATGGTCATAGTGGCTTTTAACTGAGAGAATTCTTGTTTATATTCCTAGAAGTTTTTGTCTAAATCTATTTAGAATTTTTGATAAAAAGCATCTAATGCCTTGAGATTTGGCTGCAAAATATAATTCAATGATTCCAATGGAGTTGTTTTTATAAAGTTTGATCTGGAGAAGACTCTGCAGGGGAGTCAGATTAATTAATTCAATGTTTTGGAGACTAAAAGGCATTTTTTTATGAGATTTATTTATATTTGCTGATTTGTTTAAATCTTTTGACTTTGTGCTTGTATCTACTATTTCTCCTTTTGGAGCCATTGTAGAAATAATAGTAGAGACGAAAAGGATATAAAAAAAAAAAAAACCTTGTAGGCCTTGTCCCCTCTTTCTTTTCACTTATAAGTCATTAATGCAAAATTCTCTATTATCTGGCTTGAACTTTCACAGGATTTCAATTACACAATTGTCAGTAGCAGATTCCGCTCTTCTCCTTTATCACAGAACTCTTCAAATCCTAATATTCTCCTAGCCATAACCTCTATTTCATGCAGAGGGTGGAGTATAATTAAATAATAATCCTTTATAAATCACAAAAATAGACAAAACCTCAAAGATATTGGGCATAGGCCTCTGCCACCCAGTCTCAGATTTGAATGTAATTGTATAAAAAATTACATATAGCTCAATATTCTTTTTTATCAGTTCCTCTCTATATTGGAGACAACCAAATGCCTTTCTGACCTGACCACAGTGGCGTACATACCAGGGTCGCAGGGGTCGCGGCTGTGACCGGGCCCGGCCCACCAGGGGGCCCGGCCGCCCCTGCGACCCTGTATGTACCCACTGGGCCAGCCTCTTCTCCTGGGGGGCCCAGGAGCCGGCCACCTCAGGTCCCCCGAGGCTGGCCCTGCTTACACCCGGCGGGCAGTCAGGCTGGCCGGTGCGCGAGGGAGCACTCTCCCCTGAGTGCTTCCTCTTCAGCTCCCTCGTGCACCGCACTGATACCGGAGCCGGAAGATGACGTCATCTTCCGGCGCCGGTATCAGTACGCGGCGCGCGAGGGAGCTGAAGAGGAAGCACTCAGGGGAGAGTGCTCCCTCGCGCACCGGCCAGCCTGACTGCCCGCCAGGTGACCGGCCCCCCAGGAGCCCAGCAGCACCACTGGACCCCAGGGAATCCCCTCAGCACTCCAAAAGGTAGGGAGGCTGGGGGGATTAAATTAAAAAAAAAACATGTGTAAGTGTGTGTGAGTGTGTGTGTGTGTGAGTGTGAGTGTAAGTGTGTGTGAGTGTGAGTGTGTGTGTGAGTGTGTGTGTGAGTGTGTGTGTGAGTGTGTGTGTGAGTGTTAGTGTGTGTGTGAGTGTTAGTGTGTGTGAGTGAGTGAGTGTGTGAGTGTTAGTGTATTATGGCTCGGTATATTATTACAGGTTGCATTATTATTAGAGCTCGTAGTATTATTATGGCACAGTATATTATTAGTGTTTGGATTATTATTACAGCTCATAGTATTATTATGGATCAGTATATTATTACTGTTCAGATTATTATTACAGCTTGAGTATTATTATGGCTCAGTATATTATTACTGTTCAGTTTATTATTACAGCTCAGAGTATTATTATGGCTCGGTATATTATTACAGTTTGGATTATTATTACAGCTCGTGGTATTATTATGGCTCGGTACAGTGGCGTACTGTGGCGAAACCAACCTCGCCACTATGAGCTGGAGAAGCCTGGTTGCTCGCCTGCTTCCTTTGGACTATGGACCAGACTTTAAAAAGCTTTATTTTACCTGCAGAAAGGCATATTCGTGCCTTTCAGCCGGGGTGTTCAGTAGATTCCAGCTACCGAACAAACTACGGTATGAGGGACCACCTAGGAGATGGAGTGTGCCGTCAATTAACCGCCCAGAAGCTGCGGTTAACCGCAGCTTAATTGATGAACGCTGGGTGGCCTTTGTTCGTTTGCCGACCACGAGGTAGCGGCCATTTTAATCGTGCGAAAGACCAGCGGTGTTCGGCGAGGATTCTATGGAACTATAAACGGACACTTAATTGCACGAACACCGCTGAGCCGTCTGTCGCCTGGGTCCTATCGTACAAGGTTAACCGAACACTGGAATTCGGTATTTCTATGGGAATTGTAGTAACCCAGATAGCTATACCATGGAGCCTATTTGTGTGATTAAAGACTTTGGCTCCATGGCGATTAAACTGTATTCGTGTAGTCTGGGTGCCATTCACCTAATAATGTGCACCCAGACCTGAGCTATCTGGGGATATGTAACATGTCTGTGTTGGGTGGAATAAAAGTGACTTTATATATTTTAAAGCGTAATACTGTATTTAGATCCCCACATGTGTAATGGAGTCTTGTCTTTGTCCTGGGAGATAATTGGATTACCTCTACAATTATCTCCAGGGCAGAAGGGAGGAAACCAGGATGCATTGTGGGAATGTTTACTGCTGTGTGTCGGTAATTGGTTTATGTCTGTCCTTTGTTACAGTCTTCCATTTGGTCCCCTAGGGGAGTGTCCACCAGGTGGGAGACCTGCATAAATACTGGGCAGGTAGCCCTGAGTAAAGGAGTTGCTGTTTAACCCTGAAGCTGGAGTGTGTCTCTTTCTTGGGGGGAAAGGGGACTGTATGCCGACTGCCAGGAGTGTAAGCTGTTCGTATTGCTTTTCCTGTTCGGCTGCTTCCAGGGTTCGTGTGTCTGCTGTTCGAGAGTTGGTGAATTCGTGCAGTTTGGGAGTTCGGGAAGTTGGTGCTTATGGTAGCTGCTGGTCTATGGAAAAGGGGATTATCGCCTAAACGCATTTTTCCCCTTTTATGCTGAAACGGTCCGTTACAATTGGTGGCAAGCGGTGGGATCGTTCCTACAACCAGAGGGACAGCTACAGACAACACCATTCCTGGATTACAAAGTGAGGGCAACGCCAGTACCCGTACAGCGCCCCTATCTACAAGGAACCAACTGCAGCAGAGCAAGCATGGCACCCAGCTACACTCAAGAGGCGTATGACAGAGAGGTCACCAAGATACTGGCTTTATGCGGACCCAACCCCTCAGAATATAGAGTGCAGCGTGTGAAGCAAGCAGTGCGAGAGTACTTGCCGTGGGAATCAGAGCGGGCCAGGGGGTTTGCAGACCTCCCTCCCCAGCGGCAATGTGTGGCCCAGGGAGCTGATGGTGTCGTCCATCCTCCCCAGCAGCCGTGTGTGTCCAAGGGAGCCGAAGGTGCAGTCCTTCCTCCCCAGCGGCAGGCTGAGTTACAGGGGGCAGAGGTTGTTGTTCCTGCCCCCCAGCAGCAAAGTGAGATGCCAAGAAGGCAGTGTGAAGTGAAGGGAGAGGAGAGCAGCGTCCTCCCTCCCCAGCGGCCGTGTGTGCCCCAGGGAGCTGATGGTGTCGTCCATCCTCCCCAGCAGCCGTGTGTGTCCCAGGGAGCCGAAGGTGCAGTCCTTCCTCCCCAGCGGCAGGCTGAGTTACAGGGGGCAGAGGTTGTTGTTCCTGCCCCCCAGCAGCAAAGTGATATGCCGAGAAGGCAGTGTGAAGCGAAGGGAGAGGAGAGCAGCGTCCTCCCTCCCCAGCGGCAGTGTGTGCCCCAGGGAGCTGATGGTGTCGTCCATCCTCCCCAGCGGCAGTGTGTCCTGCCGGGAGCAGAGACAGTCAGTCTCGCACCCCAGCAGCCGGACAAGAGAATGAAAGGGGAGACAGCTGTTCCCCTTTCCACCAGCAGAGAGAGTGGCAGGGAGAGGAGCCTGCTACCCCCTCTCCCCAGCGGCAGTTTACCGTCCAGAGGGAGGAGCTTGTTACACCCTCTCTCCAGCGGCAGCCTAACCCACCAAGGGGAGATGTTAAGCCCCACGACTGTGCAGATGGGACCGTAGTCTCTGTACTTGCAGCCCAAGGGGTAGGGACGGTCGGTCCTGTCCCCCAGCCACAGAGCGATGTATCCAAAGGGGAGAGAGTCGGTCTCCCCCTCCGGCAGCCGAGCTATGCACCTAAAGGGGAGACAGTCAGTCTCCAGCAACCAGGCTCCAACCAGACTACTTCCGTGGTAGTGCTGGCACCAGGACAGAATACCGCTGGTCTCTGCCCCCTCAGCAACCCACCAAGGCAGCCTAACTGTTCCCCACACAGTCATGGTGAGACACCTGGACCTGGACAAGTTTGTAATTTTTTCAGGTGTAGTACCCAGTTATTGTGGGGGGGCTGTACTAATAGTTGTGTTTTGTGGGTGGGTTGCTGGACTAACCAGGGCACTGACCGGCAGGAGGTCAGGTACCCTGTTAGTCTAGTTGGTAAAGGGGAGAAGTGTGGCGAAACCAACCTCGCCACTATGAGCTGGAGAAGCCTGGTTGCTCGCCTGCTTCCTTTGGACTATGGACCAGACTTTAAAAAGCTTTATTTTACCTGCAGAAAGGCATATTCGTGCCTTTCAGCCGGGGTGTTCAGTAGATTCCAGCTACCGAACAAACTACCGTATGAGGGACCACCTAGGAGATGGAGTGTGCCGTCAATTAACCGCCCAGAAGCTGCGGTTAACCGCAGCTTAATTGATGAACGCTGGGTGGCCTTTGTTCGTTTGCCGACCACGAGGTAGCGGCCATTTTAATCGTGCGAAAGACCAGCGGTGTTCGGCGAGGATTTTATGGAACTATAAACGGACACTTAATTGCACGAACACCGCTGAGCCGTCTGTCGCCTGGGTCCTATCGTACAAGGTTAACCGAACACTGGAATTCGGTATTTCTATGGGAATTGTAGTAACCCAGATAGCTATACCATGGAGCCTATTTGTGTGATTAAAGACTTTGGCTCCATGGCGATTAAACTGTATTCGTGTAGTCTGGGTGCCATTCACCTAATAATGTGCACCCAGACCTGAGCTATCTGGGGATATGTAACATGTCTGTGTTGGGTGGAATAAAAGTGACTTTATATATTTTAAAGCGTAATACTGTATTTAGATCCCCACATGTGTAATGGAGTCTTGTCTTTGTCCTGGGAGATAATTGGATTACCTCTACAATTATCTCCAGGGCAGAAGGGAGGAAACCAGGATGCATTGTGGGAATGTTTACTGCTGTGTGTCTGTAATTGGTTTATGTCTGTCCTTTGTTACAGTCTTCCATTTGGTCCCCTAGGGGAGTGTCCACCAGGTGGGAGACCTGCATAAATACTGGGCAGGTAGCCCTGAGTAAAGGAGTTGCTGTTTAACCCTGAAGCTGGAGTGTGTCTCTTTCTTGGGGGGATAGGGGACTGTATGCCGACTGCCAGGAGTGTAAGCTGTTCGTATTGCTTTTCCTGTTCGGCTGCTTCCAGGGTTCGTGTGTCTGCTGTTCGAGAGTTGGTGAATTCGTGCAGTTTGGGAGTTCGGGAAGTTGGTGCTTATGGTAGCTGCTGGTCTATGGAAAAGGGGATTATCGCCTAAACGCATTTTTCCCCTTTTATGCTGAAACGGTCCGTTACACGTACATACCAGGGTCGCAGTGTTAGTGTGAGTGTTAGTGTGTGTGTGTGTGTTAGTGTGTGTTAGTGTGAGTGTTGGTGTTTGTGTTAGAGTGTGTGTCTGCTAGTGAGTGTCAGTGAGTGTGTTACTGTGTGTGTCTGTTACTGAGTGTGTTTGTGTGTGTGTGTTAGTGAGTCTGTTTGATGTCTGTTAGTGAGTGTGTGTTTGTCAGTGAGAGTGTATGTTTTGTAAGTGAGTGTGTATGTATGTCTGCCGCTGAGTGTGTCTCTGTCAGTAAATGTGTGTGTCTGTTAGCTAGTGTGTATGCATTTGTTCGTGAGAGTGTGTGTGTGTCTTCAGCACTTACCTTTCTCCAGCGCCGGACTCCCATGGCGCTGGGGATCCCTCCGCCTCTCAGCTCCGAATGCGCATGCACGGCAAGAGCCGCTCACGCATTCAAACCGCCCATAGGAAAGCATTACTCAATGCTTTCCTATGGACGTTCAGTGTCTTAAAATGGCGGAAGCGCCTCTAGCGGCTGTCAGTGAGACAGCCACTAGAGGCTGGATTAACCCTCAGTGAAACTGCTATGCTTTCAGCTTTAGGGTTAAAACTAGAGGGACCTGACACCCAGACCACTTCATTGAGCTGATGTGATCTTGGTGTCTGTAGTGGTCCTTTAAGTGTGTGTGCATCTGCATGCACTGGCGTACATACCGCGGTCGCAGCCCTGCAACCCCTGCGACCAGGTGCCTGCCGCCATGTGTTGCTGCCCCGGCCCGCGCAGAGTAAGCGCGAGGGGGGGGGGCACGGATCAATTTTCGCACCGGGGCCCCATGGGTCATGTGTACGCCACTGCCTGACCGTGTAGTATGGCAGTTCAATACAGGAGTCGTTGCCAACCGAGGGACCACAGAAGGTTCCAACTTCACCTCGTGGTAGACTACAGCCTCATCCAAGTCAGTGTTTGGTGCGAAGTGGAGGCTTTATGCCATGCTAATGCAGCAATTCAGTTGATTTTAACTGACTTTTGATTTTTTCCTGTATCTTGGAACAACTATGGACAAGGATACCTTCCTATTACAGTGGACATCTTATATCTCTAAAAGGCTATACTATTCAATTTATATTCAATTTTCCACATTATTGTATACTTTTGGGTTGCCATATGAGAGTTTTTTTGTCTCTTTCATTTCTAGTGGATCCTTTTAACTTATTTTATGGTACAGTATTGTATACCTTTTATCACTTGGTGCACACATACAAGTGGTGCATTTTACAGGGTGTGACACATTTTGGAGTGTACACATATTTCTATGTACCTCTGTTTTTGCGCTGTTTACTACCTGTTGTTCATGGACTTTTTTTTTTTAAATGTTTATTAAGAATTTTGTTGTTTTTTTACACATAAAACATATACAAAAAATTCATTATGAGTATCATAACAATGAATATATTATACAGATTTCAGTATCAATAAATAATACATCGGAGTTATGATATATCCAATGGCAATAATAATATCAGAATTTAACAAAACAAAAAACAGACGGAAAATGATTAAGCAAACAAATACACCCACGCCCCATCAGAGCAGGAGAGAGTTGCTGATTATGTCGTATCAAAATTCTATCCACAAACTAGCAAATACCTCACATACCAGTTGCGATAAACCATATGTCTCGAGATCACCTTTGACACTAATAAATATATATAGATATATAGGTGGCCGAAAGTTGCTATAGTTGTTTCTAATAGTGGCATGGCCAATCGATTCCCACAGATAAGCCGTTACAAAGAACAATTGGCCTTATATTTAGGAGAGCTTTGATAATAGTTCAGAGAACAATTCTTCTTTCTTTTTTTTGAAAGAAGTCCTATGTTGTTTATTAAAACTTTTTCCATTGTCACCTGGAACCTAATTTGCTTAATTAAGAGAGATTTTTGGAAAGAAATAGCCGATCTCCAATTTCTGGCAATTAAAATTTTAACGGCCACAAAACAATGAGTAGCAATTGAAATATCTTTTGTTAATTTGAAGTTCCAGTTCAAATGGAGAAGAGCTATTGCCGGGTTTTGCTCTAATGATCTGTAAGACAATGTTTGAAAAGTAGAGAAAGCCCAAGACCATAAACGGCAAACCATCGGACAGGACCACCATATGTGTATATAGGACCCTGTGTGGCTTCCACATCTCCAACATGTAGGGTCATAGTTGTCATACATCTTAGCGATTCTTGCTGGGGTGAAATACCATTTAAAAAGAAGTTTGAAATGGCATTCCACCAAGTTTAAACAATGGATATGTTTGGCGATATGAGTTAGTGAAATACACCAATATCAGCTATGAAGAAAGGTTAACAAATTTAAACCTATTTAGTTTAGAAAAACGTCACCTGAGAGGGGATATGATAACATTATACAAATATATTCAAGGCCAATACAAACCATTGTGTGGAAATCTATTCACAAACCGGACTTTACATAGGACACGAGGTCATGCGTTTAGACTAGAAGAAAGAAGATTTCGTCTAAGGCAAAGGAAAGGTTTTTTTACTGTAAGAACAATCAGGATGTGGAATTCTCTGCCTGAAGAAATGGTTTTATCAGAGTCCATACAGATGTTCAACAGCTACTAGATGCATACTTGCAAAAACAGAATATTCAAGGATATAATCTTTCAATGTAGGGTAATAACTGCTTGATCCAAGGATAAATCTGACTGCCATTCTGGGGTCAAGAAGGATTTTTTTTCCTAGCTTGTTGCAAAATTGGAAGTGCTTCAAACTGGGTTTTTTGCCTTCTTTTGGAAAAAAACATATGTGAGGAAGGCTGAACTTGATGGACGCAAGTCTCTTTTCAGCTATGTAACTATGTAACTATGTAACCAATCCGCCTCGGAAATCTCTATATTTAACTCTTGTTCCCATGTTTTAATAAGTTTATAAGGAGTGACATTTAATAAATCCACTATATGGTTAGCAATTGAAGTAACCTTGTTTAAAGACTTATAATTGAAAATATGTTTGATATGAGTTGAAAGTGGAGAAGAACTTTTTATGACATTTTTATCAATATAATTTTTTATTCAAAGGTAGGTAAAAATTTCCCGACGAGAAATATTATTTATAAAATATTTTACCAGGAAAGATACATTGAGATTTCTCTCGTTTTCAAGTATATCCTGGGTCCACAAATCATTGAATTGATACAGTTAATGTACAATAAAATACAAAATATACAATATATACAACATTTAACATAATACAGGTAGGAAATATATAATCAACCATGACAGGTACATTCTGTTTTGAGGTATGTAGAGAAGGATCTCTTAAAGGACTTTAAGCTTAGGGAAGATTTTAATTTGTGCGGGAGGTCGTTCCACAAATGCGGTGCTCTGTAGGAGAAAGAGGATCGGGCTGCTTTCTTTTTATATTGAGGTAGACTAAGTAAAGTGTTGGTACTGGATCGGAGGTTGTAGGAAGTGGGAACAGCCGGGGAAAGCATTGCGTTCAGGTAGGGTGGGAGTTTTCCAGAAAAGCTCTTAAACACAAGGCTGGAAAGATGAAGGGTGCGTCTGGATTCCAGCGACAGCCAGTTTAGTTCTTTTAGCATGTCACAATGGTGGGTCCTGTAATTACATTGTAGCACAAATCGGCAGAACGAGTTATACAACGTGTTGAGTTTATTAATGTGGGATTGCGATGCAGATGCATATACTACATCCCCATAATCAATGATTGGCATCAGCATTTGCTGTACAATCTTTTCCTTTACTGAAGGGCTTAGGCAGGATTTGTTTCTGTACAGGGCACCTAGTTTTGGATAAAGTTTAGATGCAAGGTTTTCTATGTGCAGGCCAAAAGATAGATTGCGGTCTAACATCATACCCAAGTATTTGAAAGAGTGGACTGCGGTCAGTGTGCCATTTGAAATTGTTTTGATGGATAGGTGAGAATTGTGTAATTTGTGTAATTTAGGTACTGTTCCAAAGATCATTGTGACAGTTTTGTCAGTGTTCAGGAACAGTTTGTTTTTTGCGATCCACTTTTCTACCTCTGTAAACTGGTCTTGGAGCACAGCCTCAAGCTGCGGTAGATCGGAACTGCTCGCATAGATTACCGTGTCATCTGCGTACATGTGTACATTTGAGGATTTGCAGACATTAGGCAGATCATTTATAAATAATGAAAATAGTAGGGGGCCGAGAATGGAACCTTGGGGAACACCACACGTGACTGGGAGAGGGAGGGAGTCACTGTCAGAAATGGACACGTATTGATCACCAATGCCTGAGTTTTTGAGTTTGTGCAGTAGAATGTCGTGGCCTACTGTGTCAAAGGCCTTTGCAAAATCAAGGAAAATAGCTCCAGTTAGGTCTCCTTGTTCCATGCCAGTTTGGATGTCATTGCAAACTTTTAAGAGGGCAGTTGTAGTGGAGTGATTCTGGCGAAAGCCCGATTGATCAGGGGTCAGATAGTTTGATTGTTGGTAATACTCACATAGTTGCGTATGGACACATTTTTCTAAGATTTTTGACAATACCGGGAGCAATGATATAGGGCGATAGTTAGAAACCAAGGTAGTGTCACCACTTTTATGGATAGGCACTACTCTTGCAGTCTTCCAAAGTTTGGGTAAGTATCCAGACACCAAGGATTCATTAATTAGAGTTGCGACGGGTTTAGCAATTGCCGGCGCACTGAGCTTCAACAGCATTGCTGGGATTTGGTCAGGTCCGGACTGGTTTTTCATTTTTAGATTATTAAGATGTTTTTCAATGACACTAACAGGTACAGGTCTAAAAGTGAACTTGTCTATATTGGGCGTTTGCAAATTTAGTGAGACCTGATGCACATTTGTAGTTTCAGGATGTGTGCCATTTATTAGCTTGGCAATCAGGGCAGTAGAGCATCCGACAAAATAATTGTTAAAGGCATTTGCTACATCTAAGGGAAGTTGCAGGGTTTGGTTATCCACTTTGACAGTGGAGGGTTGGGAGTGGATTGGGGGAGTTTGTAGTTTATTTATGACTTTCCAAAAGTTTCTAGGGTTTGAGATGTTATTGTCCAGATTGTCATAGAAATATTGGGCCTTGGCCAATTTTGTTTGTTTTGTGCATATATTTCGCCATTGTCTATATGCACAGTGATCATTCATAGAGCCAGTACGCTTAAACCTCAGACCACAAAGAATCCCGAAACTGGTACATTTGGATGAGGTCAGCTGTGATCCAGTTCATATGTGCACCTTTTACCCTCACCTTACGCAGCGGGGCATGCAGATTCCAAATTTGTAGGAGTTCAGACTGAAGGAATTCAACAGCACAGTCTAGATCCGGGATACTGTTTAATCTGTGCCATGAGAGGTTCTTGATGTCCTTTAGAAAGGATTCAATATTCCATTTTTTGAAGGACCTAGTTATTTTAACCATGGGAGAGGATTTAATAGCCTTTATTTTGCGCACACAGTACACTAAACAGTGATCACTGAAAGTGTTTGGGAGAACACCGGCCTCCTGGATTCTATCAGGAGAAGTGGAGAGAATCCAATCTAGCAGGGTATGGTTAAGGCTTTTAATGTTTATGCGAGATGGGGAGGAGATTAATTGCGTTAGCTGCAAAGTCTTAAAAAGCGTGCAAGAACTATTATTTTTAGGATTCAGCCAATCAATATTAAAATCTCCAAAGACCAACAGTTCACTTTTAGGGATTTTTTAGCAATGGTTTCACTAAGGAGATGGGCTATGTCAGAAAGAGTATGCACAGGGGAGCTAGGTGGGCGGTAGATTCCTGCAACAATGATTGAATTACTGCACGGGATCTCAATTGTGCCAGAGAGGAAATCAAAGGTGGCAGGAGGACTAAGGTTTTGTAAAGGGGTAAACTTTATGGAATTGTCAACATAAATAACAATGCCTCCTCCTCTCTTTGCTCTGTCATTTCTAAAAAATGAATACCCCTGTATTGCAATGGCGGTGTCTGGTATTTTAGTTGTTAACCAAGATTCTGAGAGCACAATGATTTTTGGTTTGTAATGGGAACACCAGGCTTGCAGTGCATCCAGTTTAGGGAGTAAACTACGGATGTTGCAGTGCACAAAAGAGAGGCCTTTTTTTAGTGGGGAGATTAGGACTAGAATTAGCTGGGGGACCTTGGTTAGACTCCACATCATTTGCAAGGGCAAGTAACATAAGGAATAGGAATTTGGACATCATTTTTTTTGGGGCACATAGTGAATGGGATACTTTATAATTTTGTGAGGTGGGGGAAGGAGGGCTATTTTTTAGAACTCTCCACCAGCACTCAGCAGATAAGTTACAGGAACAAAGCATGCCATGGTGTATGATAATTTGTTTTCCAGTTTGAGGTGTGTGCTTATGCTGGTAGTGGTGTGAACAAAATTGAATTGAAAAAAGGGTTATTAAGAATATCAGTATGGTTATATTTGGATTCATGTTAGTGGTATGAGGTGTGTAGTTGAAAATGAAACAAACAGAAATTGTGAAAAACAAAAATTAAACAAAAAGTATATAGTATTGGTGTGTGAGATATCTATTTGTAGGGAGAGAGGGTATGTGTTCTATAGAGTTAAAAGATGTAAAAATATGTAGAATATTAACGATCTGCTGGAAAGGTATTATATTGTCTGCTATCATAAGATCGGAAATTCTCATCTTATCAGTATCTGCCCAATGGCTTAATGAAAGATCTTCAATATTTATCTCTAATAGCTTAAGTCTAGTCGATCTTGGTATACGTTGACGAAAACCCAAAATTTTCTTAATTTCCTCCCATACCTCTAAGGATTGCAACAACGTAGTGGAATTAATTTGAGACCTATTGGTTTTCTTAGTATCCGCTATCCACATAATATATTGCAAATTCGAGGTAGGGGAGGCATCAGACTCTATAATAAACCAAGGTTCTTGGATCATCAAAGGATCTTGTAATAAGTATATATGTCTAATCATATTAGCATAGTAATTATAGGAAATATTTGGGAAATTTAAACCAGCCTTCGATAATTTTTTTTGACAAAACTTTTCGACTAATCCTAGGGGTTTTATTCTTCCAAATAAATTTAGAAAAACCTACTTGTATCATTGTAAGCCATGAATTTTAAATTTTAAATGGACTCATAGAAAAAAGATAAGACCACTTTGGGAGTATATATGAATTAATAATATTTATTTTGCCCAACCATGAAGTTTCCAAGTTTTTCCATGTTTTTAGTTTCAAGTTTGTGTTTCATTAGATATAAAATGTTCTTCTCCATTGTATTATTTTTTTTTTTTTTTTTTTTTGGATTATAAAGTTATTGCTTTTATTTAAATTTAAATTTTTATTATTTTTTCATAATAATCACAAATAACAATCGTGAAATTAGAAAATGCAAACAGTACATACATAGATACTTTGAGTGGAGAATTCGGAGTTGAACAATTCTGTACACTGTGTTTAGTGATTTCCATAACCAACGGTTTGATCAGATTAGGTTAAACAAAATGACAAGTTGAGTATAGAAACCTGGTATAGAACATTATATAACTCAATATGTAAAACATGAGAGCGGTTGCACATTTTTGTAAGATGCCTGTTAATACTTGTGAGGTCGTGGAAGTATAAATTACTTTACTTATCTTACAACATATTTCCAAACTTTATAGTCTATAATCACGTCATCAAGTCCTTAGTCGCCTCTGTAAAAGAGACTGTTGTCAACAACATTCGTTTAGGTACGTTATTGTCCTTGTATATTTCATATTGCGCTCCCAGCCGCCCGTGGACAGTGCCCAGAAGGCTCCTCCCCTAATTATCAGTCGGTTATCATGAAAATTGTATGATTGATTGTCTATTAAGTTCCCAATCCTGTGAAAGTATTCCACGGAGCCCAAACTTTGGTATATCTCGTATAGTTCCCTACTTTAGCATGTGTTATTCCTTCCAATTGTTTTGTGTCCTCTACCCTCTGAATCCACTCCCTGAGCGAGGGGGGGTTTGGCTTTTTCCAGTGTTTGGGAATTAGTTGCGTGGCGGCCATGACTAAGTGGCGGAAAAGGGCAGTTTGCATTTTTGAAAAACCCTGAGGAGGCATGAGAAAGATGTATTGATCTGGGGCTAGCGTAAATTTGGTCTGGAAAATGCTTTGTGTAATAGTATGTATCCTGTTCCAGAATTTTTCTACTTGCGAGCATTGCCACCAGATGTCTGGAGAGGTGGTATGTATCATGTGGATCTTCGCTGGGGTATGGTGCCATCTTGTTAATCTTTTATATTTGCTCTCCTGTGCTGGTAAAGAAATAGTAGAGGTATGTGCTGCTTTGAGTATGTAGTGCCATTGTGGACGTGTGAAGTTCACCTTCAGCTCTTCTGTCCATTTAACTGTATACCCTGGAAGAGTATTCTCTTGAGATTCTCTAAGCAGTGTGTACATTGTAGATAAGATTTTCCTAGTAAGCGGGTGTGATGAGCAAAGTTGTTCTAATTTTGTAAGTGGTCTGTCCCCCAAGGGTAGTAGGTTTTGAGTCTTGATGAAGTGTTTCAATTGGTGGTAGTGTAAAAGTTGTATTACTGTCGGGTTGTCAGTCTGTAGAATTTGGAGTAAAGTCTTGACTTTGCCGTTCTGAATCACATCACGTAACTGTAGTGTCTCGTTTTTGTGATAAAGTTCGAAAGATTTGCCCAAGTCCCCTTGAAAGTAGGGATTGTGAGTGATGGGATATAGCGGAGACGGGATTGGAGAGATGTCTAGTTTTTTTCTAAGTTTGTGCCACATTTTGAGGGTTGTGTCAATCGTCGGGTGGGACTTGTGGGTTCCCTTCAGGGGAAATGTAGGATTAGAATGGGACCAAACGCATGTATGTAGTGGGAAGCTGTGGAGGGCATTTTCAATGGTAACCCATTGTTGGGTTCGTGTGTTTCTGGTCCATTCGTAAACCCTCTGTAAATGTAATGCCTGGTGCTATAACTCAATATCAGGGAGATTTACTCCTCCATTTCCTTTGTTTCTCGTCAGGATGGAATGAGCTAGCCGTGGTGATGTGTGTGCCCACAAAAAATTCGTGATTATGGATCTGCTTGTGATGAAGAAGGTGCGTGGGATTGCGATAGGAAGAGTTTGTAGGAGATACAGAAGTCGGGGTAGGACATTCATTTTAATTACCGTATATACTCGAGTATAAGCCGACCCGAATATAAGCCGAGGCCCCTAATTTTACCCCAAAAAACTGGGAAAACTTATTGACTCGAGTATAAGACTAGGGTGAGAAATGCAGCAGCTACTGGTAAATTTCTAAATAAAATTAGATCCTAAAAAAAATATATTAATTGAATATTTATTTACAGTGTGTGTATAATGAATGCAGTGTGTGTATAATGAATGCAGTGTGTGTATGAATGCAGTGTGAGTGTATGAATGCAGCGTGAGTGTATGAGTGCAGCGTGAGTGTATGAGTGCAGCGTGAGTGTATGAGTGCAGCGTGAGTGTATGAGTGCAGCGTGTGTATGAGTGCAGCGTGTGTATGAGTGCAGCGTGTGTATGAGAATGCAGCGTGTGTATGAGAATGCAGCGTGTGTATATGAATGCAGCGTGTGAGCGTATGAGTGCAGCGTGTGAGCGTATGAGTGCAGCGTGTGAGCGTATGAGTGCGGCGTGTGTGTGTATGAATGTGGTGTGTGTGTGTGTGTGTGTGTGTGTGTTGCAGAGCCTTGGTGGGGGATGGGCAATTTTTTTTTTATTATTATTTTAATATTTTTTTATTATTATTATTTATTATTTTTATTTATTTAATTATTTTTTTTATTATTTTTGTATTATCATTTAATTTTTCTTTTTTTTATTACTACTAATTATTTTTTTTTTCGTCCCCCCTCCCTGCTTGATACATGGCAGGGAGGGGGGCTCTCCTTCCCTGGTGGTCCAGCATTGGCAGTTCAGTGGGGGGCTGTGGGGGCTGTAAGAGAGTTTACTTACCTCTCCTGCAGCTCCTGTCAGCTCTCTCCTCCTCCGCGCCGTCCGTGCAGCTCCCTCTGTCAGCTCCCAGTGTAAGTCTCGCGAGAGCCGCGGCTCTCGCGAGACTTACACTGGGAGCTGACCGAGGTGCTGAACGGACGGCGCGGAGGAGGAGGAAGCTGACAGGAGCTGCAGGAGAGGTAAGTTACAGCTCTGACAGCCCCCACAGCCCCTGTCTGTATTATGGCAATGTAAATTGCCATAATACAGACTATTGACTCGAGTATAAGCCGAGTTGGGGTTTTTTAGCACAAAAAATGTGCTAAAAAACTCGGCTTATACTCGAGTATATACGGTATATTGATTCTGCATAGCCAACCAAAGCAAGGTTTGTGCCATGTCTGTAAATCTTTAGTAATGTTAGCTAGTAGAGGAGGGAAGTTTAATGCATAAATCAATTCCAATTTGTTTGGAATGTGCACACCTAGGTATTTAATCGACCCTGGGGCCCAGTTGAAGTTGAATTTGGACTGTAGTAACATATTCGTGTTTCCCGTTGTGTGAATTGGAAGAAGGTCGCATTTAGTTAGGTTCGCCTGGAAGTTGGAAATTTTACCATATGTTTCCATCTCCGCCATTAAGTGAGGTAAATTCGAGAGTGGGTTAGTAATTGTGAATAATAGGTCATCTGCGAATGCAGTGACCTTGTATTCCTGTTTATCAATCTTAAAGCCCTGAATATGTTTGTTGTCTCTGACACCCTGAAGGAACGGTTCTAAGATTAAAATGAACAGAATAGGGGAAAGAGGGCACCCTTGTCTCGTCCCATTAGTGATAGTTACTGGCTGGGATAACTGGCCATTAACCCTCAATCTGGCTGTCGGTGCAGAGTATATGGAGTTTAACCATTCTTGCCAGCGTGGGCCAAAACCTAACTGTTGCATTGTGTGTTGTAGTAGCGTCCAACTAACTCTATCAAATGCTTTCTCCGCATCGATAGCTAATAGAGTGCTGTCTATTTTGCGCGATTGGGCCCAATGTACAAGATTAATAATTTTAGTTGTGTTATGCTTTGCTTCCCTACACGGAACAAAACCGGCCTGGTCTTGGTGGATAAGGCCAGGTAATAGAGGTTTCAATCTATTGGCCATAATTTTGGTGAGGATTTTGATGTCTGCGTTTATCAATGAGATAGGTTGATAGCTGCCACATGCCGTATGATCCTTACCGGGTTTCGGTATTAAAGTGATGGTTGCCTCTAATGCAGACTTGGGGATGATAGATGACAAGGTTTGGGCGTTAAATGCAGTGGTAAAGGGTTGTGCTAGGATTTGAGACAGTAATTTATAGTATTTCCCAGTGAAGCCGTCTGGGCCTGGGCTTTTGCCAACGGGGATAGTTTTAACCACCTGAAGGAATTCATCGATGGAGATGGGTTCGTCAAGAAATGCTTTGTCTATGGGTGGTAGAGTATGTTTAATCCTGGGTGTTAGGAAATCTAGTATGTCTTGTGAGGTGGGTTGGGAGGTTTTCAAGTTGTATAAATTAGTATAAAATTTATGGAAAGATTTGAGTATGTCTGGCATGTGGCAGGTGAGGTCGCCATTCTCCGTTTTAATTTCGGAGACAAAGCTGGATTGTCTTTCTGCCTGAAGTGCCTGAGCAAGGAATCTCCCCGCTTTGCCTCCCTGTGTATAGTAAGAGCCCTTGGTGAGTGAGAGCTTACGTTTTGCGTTTAATGTGAGGATCGATGTGAGTTCCGACCTTTTAGTGAGCAGTAGATTGTAATTTTCTAGGGAAGAGGCGCCCCGGTGTTTACTTTCCAGATTTTTAATATCTTGTGTGAGTTTGGTAATTGTTTGTTCCCTCTTGCGTTTTAGTTTTGATGCTATCTTAATTAATTCTCCTCTAAGTACCGCCTTATGTGCTTCCCATGTCATGATTGGCGTCGTGTCTGAGTTGGTATTTTCTCTAAAGTAATTCGTGACTGTTTCTTTTATTTGGGAAACAGCTTCCGCATTGTTCAGTATCAAGTCATTAAGTTTCCATTGAGGAGCGGAATTAGGGATCGAGGGTATGGTCAGCTTGAGTGTAAGTGGTGCATGGTCTGACCACGTGATCGGGCCATAAATTGCTGATGTAATCAGAGGCAGGTGTCTATGATGGAGAAAAATTGTGTCTATTCGTGTGTAAGTGCCGGTGGGAGGTGAGAAGAAAGAGTAGTCTTTTGTCTTAGGATTGACCGCTCTCCAGCTGTCAAATAGTTTAGCCTCATAAAGGATATTTTTCATATGTAGTCTCGTTTGTGTCAGATAGCCCTGCGACGAGGAGGTGGTGTCAAGTATTTCATCTAGGGATGTATTGATGTCTCCCCCCATTATAAGTATCCCTTCATAAAAGGAGGATAATTTGTGTAATATTTTGTTGAGGGAGTGTGATTGTTTCTTGTTTGGTAGGTAGATATTTGCCAATGTGATTTGTGTTTCCTAATTTACCCTTCACGAATATATATCTGCCAGCATCGTCTAATAATTGATCCTGAAAAGTGAATTGCGTCTGACGGCTGACCAGGATGGCCACGCCCCTCGCCTTAGCTTCAGTGTAGTTGCTAAAATAACCTCTTGGGTAATCCCTATTCTGAAGTCTGGGAGAAGCATCTTTACGAAAATGTGTTTCTTGTATGTAAACAAAGTTTGCCCTACGTCTGTGGAAGTCCGTTAGAGCTATGGACCTTTTCTCTGGGGTATTCAGTCCCCTAGCATTTTGCGTGACAATAATTATAGTGGACATTACTAAGATGTGGTTGTTACTATGGTGTTTGGAATGTGTTCAATGCTAGTATAGTTTGGAAAGTTGATTGGGTAATATTGGTGAGATAACCTCCCAAGTCTTCCTAATTTTCTTAGGGAAGTTTTGGTGTATAGATGGGGTGTGGTGGTGATACTAGTTACCTTGCAGATAGATTTTCCTATAGGAGACCAGAGAGTCCTTCAGGTCCGCCCCGGGCAACTGGTTGCGCAATAGACTTAATGTTCACAGTCGATGATATGTCTTAGTCTCAGAAGCACAGGTGTGTGGTATAAGCTGTCGGTGGAGTTGTTTGTCAGGCACTAAGCGAGCACCACTGTATATATATTACAACAATGAGAAGAAAAGAGAAGTTAACAAATAGAAAAATAACACGTATAAAACGTATCTCTATCAATATCAATAACAATAATACACTTCAGTGCAATTAAATTGACCTCTTGATACTATAAATGAAAAAGTTATTTCACAGGTAAATCGTAATTAAAAACGTAAATATGAGTATATTAGATCCGAAATGTATTTCTCTCTGTGTTGTGAACTCTCTATCTCATAAAGAGTTTTCTGTACTGTGTAGTAAGACTATGAAGGATTTGATGGAGATTAGATAGTATAAACAGTGGGTGAGAAGATCTCAAATAATCGGTTATTAAGATCATATTCTGTTTTATGGGATGGTTCCAGGTACTCTTTTTTTTTTTTTTTTTTTTTTTTATTATTTTAATTTTTTTTATTTATTTTTTTTTTTTTTATATATATATTTTTTTTTTTTATACTAAATACAGTTTACTTCCAATTGTCGTCTAGCCTGGTCTCTAAGTATAAGTCTAATTCCCGTAACTAATCAAAGTGTATATTACATAATTAGCTTGAGCATAACCAGTTGAGTGGGGTTTCTTATCCTCAGTTACTCGAGGGAGTCTCTTATGAGTGATTCAGTTTTATTTCTATTATTAGAATAGGAAACCTTGGAGTCCCTGGTTTGTTGTGCCACTAAGGACATTTCTTAGCGTAAAGACTTATTACGGGCATATTAACAATAATCATTAGACAATGAAACCTATATATATATAAAATGCTGTACAAAAAGCGTATAACTTAGGAATTATGAACCCAGCGTGTGTGTCTGGACTGTCTTTGGACATACGACCTGAAAACGCAAGTTATTAATCTCCCTGCGTGAGGGTGGTTGCTTCAAAGGTTCAACGACTATGTCCGATCAGGTTTGGGTGAAAGTCTCGGTGTCCAAGGCTTGCATGCGTCTCCATAAATCACAAACGTGGCATGCGCGAGGTACATAGAGATTTGGGTTTTATGTGGCTAGTTAAAGTGGATTTTAGAAGAAGGAAAACCCCAATCATCTTCATCCGTTTCATGCAGAATAGTCAGTGGGGTATCATCCCGTTAGAGAGGATTAGTCGTTGGAAATTGGTCTCAGATGGTTTTGAGTGTTCAGCTGCCTTTCTCGTTGTAGATGTGGTGAGATGAATCTGTTCGGTGGTTTCTTTGTTTTCGCTGGGGTGGTCCATTTCTGTCTTTGTGATATTTGAAGGCTTTCCTGGTTCGGTATTGGATAGTTCCAGTCCATGATAACTGTATCTGGCAGGTCCAGAGCTCTTAGAAATGGGGGGACGTCCATAGTTGAGGCGATTTGTTGGATGTTACCTTTGTTATTCACTATCAGTGCAAAGGGGAAACCCCATCGATATCTAATGTTCCTGTTGCGTAGCAATTCTGTGATTGGTTTAAGTGCCCGTCTTGCCTGTAAGGTGTACCAGGAAAGATCCGGATAAATCTGTATTGGATTTCCATGAAATAGAAGTGGTTGTGATGTGTCCCTCAGTGATCTCAGAATCGAATCTTTAGTATTAAAATAATGCAGCCTGCAAATGACATCTCTGGGGGAATCCTGGGATAACCCCCTGGGGCGCAACGAACGATGGGCCCTGTCTAGAGGCATTTGACTTGCACTAGAGTCTCCTAATATGAGGGTGAATAGCTCAGTTAATACCACTGGTAAATCTTCATTTAGGGTTTCTGGGATCCCCCTTATGCGCAGATTATTTCTTCTCCCACGATTATCCAAATCGTCAATATGTCTCTGGGTGGCTGACATAAAGTGTATGTGAGATTCTAGAGTTGAGGAGATATTAACTATTTGGGCCTGCATTACGTCCTTCTCTTCTTCCAGGTCAGTGACTTTTAGGTTTATTTGTTGAATTTCTGAGCCCATCTCCGCCATTTTGGTATGAAGTGTGGCCTCTAATTTCCCAATCATATTCTGTATGTCGGATTTAGATGGGAGATTCTGGATATCAGACTTGGACGGGAGATTCCTCAGCATATCCTTTATATCTAAATCCTCACTAATGTTTGGTGAGTTTATTGAGCACTCCGACACGTGGGGGCTTTGTGGCTGTGATTCTATTACGGAATCAGTGTCCGCCATCTTGGAGGTCGCGGCCGCGGCCTCCGACTCTCGATCGAGAGTATCTTTAAAATATCAGGTGAGGGTGCCCGATTTAGCTGTGGGGGTTTTCCCCTGTTGCCCCTGTACCTGATTTTGTTTCCTGGGATTGCCCATGTCACTTGAGTCTCTCCGATTACAGCGGATTGTGCCCGGGTCTGGAGGAGCTGAATCAGAACGCGTCCATCAGGCTTCCCGGTTAGCCACGCCCCCCTTCTCCATTGTATTATTTATGTCTGATGGAATAATTAAGTCTAGATAATTCAGTTAATTTTTAGTCCAAATAAAATTAAATTTATGGGATAGAGTTTCTATAGTAGAATTATCTATATTCATATGTAGGGCAGTAGGTTTTGTAATGTTTAGCTTAAAATTAGAAACCTTAGAGTATTTATCTATTTCCTGCATTAAATATTGTAACGAAAGTTCTGAAGAGGTAAGAGTGAGAAATTAATCATCCGCAAATAAAGAGATTTTTAAATCATTGTCTTTTATTGAAACACCCTTAATCAAGGGATTGTTTCTAATATAGTGTCAGGATCGGGACAGGGATCCAACACGCAGAGTACAGACAGTAGAAAGGTACGTATACCGGACCTTAGAATGGCCGGACTAACGTACGGAGATAGAGAGAATGGTCAAAGGCAAGCCGAGGTCGAGGGAACGAGAAGACAAGTAAGCGAGGAACAAGCCGAGTCAAAGGGTAACAGAGATAAGCAGAGTAAATCAAACAAGCCGGGTCGGAACCAAAAGGATAACTGGAATACAAGAGCGCTGGGTGACTAGACAGGCTAGAACCATGACAGGGCAATGAGCAAATGGAAGAAGCACTGTTAAATACCCTGGCTCAGGAGAGTAGACACGCCTCCGACGAGTCCTGATTAGTTTCCAGACAATTGAGTGACAGGTCGGTCCGGGTTGGCGTCATGACGTCGACTGCTGGGCGTCGTGTTACAAAAGGAAGTGGATCCCTCGCGGCCGGCGTGTAAATGACCGGAAGGACCGCGAGGGACGGAGGAAACAGCCCTTCTGGACGGATAAACTTCTAAGTCTCTACCTCTCTCAGAGGTAGAGACTTCAGGTACCCTGACATATAGATAGCAAGAGGCTCGAGGGACAAGATGTACAATAATGGGGATAAAGGACACCCCTGCCTCGTACCATTACGCAGATCAAACCAACCAGCAACTATATTAGGTCCGACCGTTCGGGCAGAGGGGGTGGAATACAAAACCAAAATTGCATTAAATATCCAACCTTTAAAGCTGAAAGCGGTCAGAAACTCTGCTAAGTAACCCCACCCGACCCTGTTGAAAGCTTTCTCCGCATCCAGAGACAGGGTCAGGAGGGGAAAGCTTTGTCTGTGGGCCTTATCCAAAATATCTAGAAGTCTTCTAATATTATTTGAGGCCATCCTTCCTGGAATAAACCCAATTTGATCAGAGTTAATGTTTGCTATAATTTTTTAATTCTCTCGGCGATAATAGCAGAGTATATCTTTATGTCTACATTGATCAAAGCTATCGGTCTATAATTTGAAGGATTTGAACTGTCCTTATTTTGTTTAAGTATAGGAATGGTATTGGATTGAAGGAGTTCTTTAGGGATGATTTTATTATCGGCCATGTAATTAAACAATTCAGTTAATGGTTTTATCAGATGAGTCTTCATATACTTATAATATAGGTTAGTAAAACCATCAGGGCCCGGTGTTTTATTAGTAAGTAATTTGTCTATTTGAGATTGAACTTCTTCAAACGAGATTTTTTTGTTTAACATTATCAAATCTGAATCGGTTATTTTGGGGATCGGAATATTCGATAGATAATCTCTAATGTCAAAAATATTAGTATTTAAGTTTAAATGATATAGATCTTAGTAGAATTTATTAAATGTCTTTCCGATTTGTTCTGGGGAAGAGTGGATATTTTGTCCATCTATCAGATGGTCCACCCTATTTTTTGCGTATTGATTTTGCAATCTCTTTGTAAGATTTTTATTCGCCCTATTCCCGGTATAGTAATTTGTGATCCTTAATTTATTAATATTAGTCCTAATTTTTTCTTCCTCATTTAAATTAATTATCTTTTGTATATCAATCAAATAATACCTCCTTTTACAGAGGAATGTGTATAACAGAGTGTTTATAAACAAATACAGTGATTTTTTAAGCTGTTCAATACACTTTGGTGGAAGTATCCTCTATTCCACAAAACAAAATTAGAGTTATTGGTGCGGTGTAAGTGACAACAGACTTATACCAATAAAATTATAAATAAAAACACAAGCCAACATACAAAGCCAGTGTTCTTATTTCCCGGCTCCTTAAAATGTGAGTGTCCCATTTATCAAGATACCACCACTATAATTTTATTACCATTTTACTATTACCGTCTGCACTATATTGTATCTCTTGTATTTTTTCTCTCGATATGTACCTTATATTCTATGATTGAATGAGAAACCATTTGGTAAGCTATATATGTTAAAGCGCTCCACTTATTGGTATAAGTCTGTTGTCACTTACACCGCACCAATAACTCCTCTTTTGTATATCGTTTAAGCAAAGCTTTAATTCTGGAGTTGAATGTTTTTTATTTAAACTAGCAAGATTATAAAATTCAATATACAGGTCAGACAAATTACCCCCATTTTTTTCCTAAGAATATGGCCACGTTTGATTATGTATCCATTCATAACCGATTTGTGCGTGCACCAGTTTATCGCTGGAGAAGTATCTACTGATTGATTTTCTTCCCAAAAGTATGTTAATAATTTTATCAATTCCTCTCTATTCTTTTGATCTATAATAAGGGCATCATTCAGCTTCCACGTGGTTCTACCTGATGGTTGAACTAAACCTAATTCCATCAGAATATAACTATGATCAGACCAGGGATTGTCATTAATTGTTACTTTAATAAAGTGGGAAATAGAACTAGCATTAGTTAAACAAAAGTCTATCCGCGAATAGGTATTATGAGCACTAGACAAATGAGAATAGTCTCTTTCTAAAGGATGGAGTAATCTCCAGATATCATAGAGATTGTATAATTTAGAAATAAGTTGTAGCTTTTTAGCTTGTTTAAAAGCTCTCTTATCTCGAGCTATTGGAGATATATACATTTTATCAAGTTTAACATTAGCTACACAATTAAAATCACCGGCAATTATCAACGTACCCTTAATGATTTTGGAAATTTTGTCCATTATACGTGAAAAATAAGCCATTGGGTCTATATTTGGGAGGTATACATTAACCAAAGTGTATATCTTATAATTTATTTTACAGACCAAAATGATATAACGTGCATCCCTATCTTGTTCTAAGTGAATCATTTCCAATTTTAAATCCTTCTTAAAAATAAGTGCAACGCCTCTTCTTTTTTAATCAGGTAGAGAGGCCTGAATAATGTTTTGTTGTTCATGGACTTTAATAAGTTGATAGAAATTTACAATTTCAGATCTTTCAAGGCACCTGTGTGTGGAGGAGAGTGGGGTTCTCAGTGGAAGGGGCCTGCTATCAGAAATATTGGGGGCCGACCCCCAAGTCTGCCCACAGAGTCTGACACTGCAGGGGCAGTGCTGTAACTAACGTAGAGAGGGTCCTGGTGAAATAATTTTTTTGGGTCCTCCTTCTAGAATTAGGGTGGCCAAAATGAAGATCTGCATCTGTCGTACAAGTCCCAGAATGCTTTGCCAGCTAGGATATACAATTTGCATATCCTTGCAGGGTTGTATTTAGCACTGAGCAGTGTTTGTGTTTGAATGTACCCATGTTTTGTGTGGAGTATGTGTGTGTGAATGTTGATGTTTGAATGCCAGCATGCATTTGTGTGTAGTGTATGCACTGCCATACACACAGATATACACACAGGAACACTAACACACAGTTACAAACAGATGCACACATTGACACATAGTCACACACACAGATAAACACACTGACAGACACACACACAGATACACATACACACAGATATAAAACACAGACTCAGGTACACACTGACACACATATACATACATAGACACACTGGTCATATTTTTAGCCTCCCTCCTGTTTCTTACCTTTTGGATGCAGGAGGGTGGCCTCTGCAGGTTGGGGTTTGGGTCTCCACGCCAATCTGCCTTCCCGGTGCCTCCTCTCTGCCATGCTGGTGTTAGCTGGGAGGTAGTGAACTAATTGCCTCCCAGCACTGATGCGATCATGCTATTAGAGAGTCACTACATATGACCAGGCCCCTTAAGACGTATGCCATCCGATGGGTCCCCTCAGCATGCGGCCCCCGGTAAAGCCAGACCAGCTGCACCTGCCTAAGTTCTGATTCTGCGCAGGGAACATATATATATGGCACATTTGGAATGTGGGGCTCGGGTGCCTGGCTCCCCAGAACCACTGGGTCTGTGACAACCTTCATGGCTGTCATGTCCTGATGACGGCCTGCATTTTATATAGTAATGCTTGATAATTTCTCCTATGGCCACATGGCTCTTAAATTATCAGTCCTCCACAATTTTTTAGCATAATAACTTTAAAAACATGTTCAGCTGTTGGAAATCTGTAGACTCAGAATATATATAGATGTAACTTAGACAAGTCAGTTGCATGACAGGATAAGGGAGCCCTTACTCGAAAAGGTGTATATCAAAATTGCAGAATGGAATAAGCACAATGCCTCATAAAAAGCTAGCTTGACTGGAATCCCAGAGCTATAAACAACATCTAGGACTCGGAGGATCAGCACACTCCATCATGAAATACTTAGCTTGGCTGGAATGACATAAAGTTATCTACAATACATTGTAGGAACAGCACACTCCAATATAAATGCTAATCTTGGCAAGAACGACATACACTTATCAACATTCCATTGTGAGATCCACACAGTTTGACTTCAAATACTTGGTCTGTCAGCTCCACCAATGCACTCCAGGCTTGGTAGGTACTTGGCAGGTACTAAATCAACCTGTGAATTACATTCATAGAACTGAACTTGAATACATTTACTCTCACACTTATTTGGTTTAATTGTACATTAGTCTGCATATGATGATCAATAATTCAAGGTCCTCATTGTTGGCATCTAAGACACAGAGAGTCTTAAAGTGGCCCTCAATGAAGTTGACTGGATGCCACTCACCTCTTCCCCTGTTTTACCTACAGCTGAAAAAATTGCCATTCAGCACATTGCTGGGTTATAAAGTCCCTAGTGGCTGTCACTCAGACAGCGCTATTTCCATCAGGTTCATCCCATTTGATGGTGCTACATTTTGCCTCTCATGCACTCTAGCCTCCCAACACTTTCCTATGGGAAAGCATTGGATTTACTGAGATCATCAATCTCGATGATATTAGCCAAAGAGGCAGAGCGGCACACTAGAGACCAGCACTGCCAGGAAGAAAAGGTAAGTAATCTAACCTCTTTAACCCTTGCAGCAGGATCTCTGTCACCTAAACAGTGAGTAGGGCACTATAGGTTTAGGAATACACATTAGTAGACAAGACAGTTGGTATTAAAAAAAAAGTACAAATGAGGCACAGATATATCGCATATTAATAGGAAATAGAATTGTAGGTCAGTAAAAATTGCACACATAGAATTTAGCGGGTAAAATTTTTGAATGTAGAAGCGAAGTGACACACCACAGACCTACCCAAGCGACTGATAAACAGACTCAGACTGTTGGGGAGCCATCTGATGCAAGCCTCAAGCAACACTCTCTAGCCTGTACCCCTGCATAGGGACTGAGGCCTACCCACCTGGCAAGCACCACGGAGACGAGAAACGGCCAACCTCCCAGCCTGAAACTATGGGTGAGAAACAGCTTTTGTTTTGATTTAGATTTCTTATCCTCACTAACTGTTAGGTAGTAAGGGGCACATATTGCTTCTCTGTTGATTCCCTACTGATAGGTCTGATACCTTGTCGTATGTGCTTACCACCAATCTGTACAGCCACCTACATGCATGTCCTACTGTCTGTCACTTATTCACTAATCCGTAAGCAAGGCTCATCGTAACCTGTCACAGACAGTATAGATCGCACAGTATCAGACCCAATATAAGTACCCTGACAGACATGCAAGACTAGCCTGAAAAAGTCTGTAAGAAACTTATTGTTTTTTATTAAGTTCACTAATTCAACTAAGATACCTAAACGAAATGAACATGTTTATTATAACTAAAAATGTGCAGTTCAATCTTATGCCATGACATTGTAATGTTTTAACATGTCTGCAAAGGCCTGATTCTGCTGTTGTGGCATTACAGGTCAGCTTGTACTTAAATGCACCAAAAATAAAGAATAAAAAAAATAATTTAATTAATCATAAAACAGATCAAGAACTGACGTGAACTTCCGCTTGTACTTTCCCTTTTCCCTCACTGTACAAATTCTTTGTGTTGCAGTTACACTTAGCAGCATATCACTTCTAGTCATGCTGTATCTTGTCCCACATAACTCTGTGTCTTAGCGTGCTACATGCTGAATTCTGGTAATGGCATAGTTAGTGAGCAGTCTTAGGCAGACCCCATTACTATTCACCCCGCATAATCCTTACTAGCGTAATTGGATAACGGGGTGTTGCTTACAGCTATTCTCTACTGGAACGCCTCACAATCTACAGCACAAGTATCTGTGAGTTTTATTCAGACACAGTATAGCAATTAGCAGCTACAAGAGTCATGTTATACAACATATTTTGAAATGTTATATCTATATTTTTATATACTACAAGAATTGTTTCTTTTTTTTTTATATATATTTTTAAAACATTTTTTACAACATTTCACCCAGTTGATTGAATATTTCTTTGTATATCCAAGTGATTAGTAATGATAAATCACGGAAAAGGACAATTAACAAGAAAGTATCACAGTAGTAGTCTCACGGTTTACAGAGTACACTCAGCAACAGATACACAAAGTCATAGGAACATCTGCAATGTATTACGATAGCTTACCCAATCCCTACACTTCAAATGTCCATGGACATAAACTTACACATTTAGCCAAGTGATGTCATTGATAACACACCAGATATTCCCCCACTGATATTCCTACATGGCCACTCACTGGAGAGATTGATCAGTGCGGACTGCACATGCTGCCCTGAGATCAGTGGCGTACACACAACCCATGGGGCCCCGGTGTGAAAACTGATCCGTGGGCCCCCCCCCCGCGCTTACTCTGCGCGGGCTGGGGCCGCAACACATGGCGGCGGGCACCTGGTCGCAGGGCTGCGACCCGTGCGACCGCGGTATGTACGCCAGTGCATGCATAAACACATACACTTAAAGGACCACTACAGACACCCAGATCAAATCAGCTCAATGACGTGGTCTGGGTGCCAGGTCTCTAGTTTTAACCCTGCAGCTGAAAACATAGCAGTTTCAGAGAAACTGCTATGTTTCACTGAGGGTTAATCCAGCCTCTAGTGGCTGTCTCATTGACAGCCGCTAGAGGATTTTCTGCGATTCTCACTGTGAAAATCACAGTGAGAAGACGCTGAACGTCCATAGGAAAGCATTGAGTAATGCTTTCCTATGGGCGGTTTGAATGCGCGCGTGGCTCTTGCCACGCATGTGCATTCGGAGCTGAGAGGCGGATCGGGACGGAGAGATCCCCAGCGCCAAGGGAGCCCGGTGCTGGAGAAAGGTAAGTGCTTTAGACACACACACACACACTCTCATGAACAGACGCACACATTTACTGACAGACACACACTCAGTGACAGACGCACACAAACATACTCAGTAACAGACACACACACTAACACACACTCTAACACACGCACTCACACACACACTCACTAACACACACACACACACTAACACTAACACACACACTCACTAACACACACACACACACTAACACTAACACACACAAACACTAACACTAACACACACACTAACACACACACACACTCTCACTAACACACTCACTAACACTAACACACACTACAACTAACACACACACTAACACTAACACACACTAACACGCACACACACACTAACACACTCACTAACACACTCACTAACACAAACGCACTCACTAACACACTCACTAACACACTCACTAACACACACACACACTAACACTCACACTAACTAACACAAACACACTCACTAACACACTCACACTAACACACTCACTAACACTAACACACTAACACACTCACTAACACACACACTAACACACTCACTAACACACTAACACTAACACACTAACTAACACACTCACACACACACACACACTAACACTGACACTAACACTCACACTAACACACTCACTAACACACTCACACTAACACAATCACTCACACTAACACACTCACTAACACAATCACTCACACTAACACACTCACTAACACTAACACACTCACTAACACTAACACAATCACTCACACTAACACACTCACTAACACACTCACTAACACTAACACACTCACTAACACACTCACACGTTGGTTTTTTGTTTTAAATTTAATCCCCCCAGCCTCCTTACCTGTGGGAGAGCTGAGGGGATTCCCTGGGGTCCAGTGGTGTTGCTGGCCCTGCTGTCACCCGGCTGGCGGGCGCGCGAGGGAGCACTGTCCCCTGAGTGCTCCCTCTTCAGCTCCCTCGCGCGCCGCGTACTGATACCGGAGCCGGAAGATGACGTCATCTTCCGGCTCCAGTATCAGTGCGGTGCGCGAGGGAGCACTCAGGGGACAGTGTTCCCTCGCGCGCCCGCCAGCCGGGTGACAGCAGGGCCAGCCTCGGGGGACCCGGAGGTGGCCAGCTCCTGAGCCCCCCAGCAGAAGAGGCTGGCCCTGTGGGTACATACCTGGGTCGCAGGGCGGCCGGGCCCCCTGGTGGGCCTGGCCCGGTCGCAGCCGCGACCCCTGCGACCCCGGTATGTACGCCACTGCCTGAGATTATCACTATGTGTGGGAACAAGCATTAAGGTGTATGGTGTGATGTAGCACCACAATATACCATCTTATGCACAGGTCACATAATTCCAAGAATTCTGCTGTTTCTATGGAAGAGAAATGCATCTGCTGATAGCCATGACATATACCAGTGGAATCAATCTGCCAACAGCAGAAAGCTAGTAAAAACAAAAGGGGATTGGGGGCACATCTGGAACATACATCTTGTAGGATGGTGCTGCCGTAGTGACCAAAATGTATACATAATATAGATTAAGGAACAGCGCATACATCAAAATATTTTTTTTTAATTTCATAAGACTACTTAAAATCACCTAACTCAGCAAACAAATATGGGACAATAATGGGACAATTACCCCCCCCCCCCCCGGATGCTCTCCCCTGATGGCCAATGCAGGCTAGCGTGCTGGCAGCCGGCAGGTAAGGGAGAGAGAGATCTCAGCTCCTCCGGGTCCTACTCTCGCGAGCACGGATCGTTGCCGTGGTTACCACGGTAATGATCCGGATCTCGCGAGAGTGAACATAAATTTATTTATTTTTATTAAACATTTTTTTATCAAAAAAGCCTCCCTACCCACCTTACCACACATTCAAACCCTGCCTCCCCCCGCACACATTGCCCCCCCATACACACACTGGCCCCCCACACACACCATACACATTCATGCACTGCCCCCCATACACACACTGCCTCCACACAGACACATACACTGTACCTCCATACACACACTGCCCCCACACACAAATACACTGCCCCCCCACACTCTGCATTAACTTTACACACAGCATCCACTACACAAACATCCTGCATTCACTGTACACACACTACATCCACCACACATTCAAACACTCTGCATTCACTATACACAGACACTGCGTCTAATTCACACACTACATCCACTACAGACACTGCATCCACTAAACACATTGCTTCTAGTACACACAAACACAACATCCACTACACAAACACACACTACATCACTGTACACACACTACATCCACTACACAAACACACTCTGCGTTCACTATACACACTGCATCCGCTACACAAACACACACTCTGCATTCACTGCACAAACAGTATCTAATAAACACAAACACTACATCCATTACACACATTTTAATTCACTTACACTATACACACCACATTCAGTCCTGCATCATTGTCAGCGGACTAGGTAGGAGTCCTGTGGGCGGACTCATGGGCGGGCCTGAGGGGGGAGAGGGGCCTAGACCTTGTGCTTTGTCAGGGGCCCCAAAATTTCTGATGGCAGCCCTGCCTCAAACACACATTGCCCCACACACACACACATACACTGCCCCCAATACACACACTGCCCCCACACTCACCATACACATTCACACATACACTGCTACCCCATACACACACTGCCCCCACACACACTGCCCCATACACACATTGCCCCCCAACACACACACTGCCCCCATACACACACTGCCCCCACACACACCATACACATTCACACACTGCCCCACCATACACACATTGCCCCACACACACACATACACACACACACATACATCGTTGTTTGCTACCTTTTGATTGGACAGGAGAACCAGTCCATATGATTGTCCATCATGAAAAACTAAGCCCACAGATTCTTCTCCCATACACACACTGCCACCCCCCCAACACACAGCCCCCCATACACACATTGCCCCCCACACACACATACACAGCTCCCCATACACACATTGCCCCATACACACACATTGCCCCACACACCCTACACATTCACATACTACACCCCCCCACACACATTGAACCTTTCACACACACTGCATCCCTCACACATTGAAGCACTAACACACACCACTGCTCCTATGCTCTACTACATCCCCATATCCCAGCAGACCCCAGCTAAGTTGTCAAACTGTTCTTAAACGGTTTGCCTACTTACTCTGGGAGGTGGTCCCAGCACTCCTGGCACCATAACCACTACACAGAGCTGTAGTGGTTATTGTGCATGGATTATTTCTTTAAATAATCTACAAGTGCCCCTCCCGAGATCTGGCTCTGGATCCGCCACTGCCTCTGCCAAGGATCGCTTCTTAGCTTGAACCGGGGAAAACCTCAGTGCTTCTGCCCCAGTTGGCATGGTTTAACTCGGGTCATCCTAGAGCCTCTCCATCCTGGTACATCATAGGGGGCTAGCTCTATTTCCTTCTATGGACCGGACGACACACAATCCTTGGAGCTAAAGTTCTTACAAGGACTTTCCCCACTGAATCCTTCACAAGCTGGAACCAGATACCGAGCAGTGAATAGCCCTTTCCTTTCCCAGTAACTAGACGACACATTGTTGAGCCAAACTCAGCTTTTTATGCACAGACCCCAGCAGGGGGTCTCCAATCAATACAATACAAGCCCCTGCAAGGTTTCTCTGTGCCTGTGAGATAATTGAGTTAAATGTAAGTTAATTATCTCCCAGAATCCACCCTTCAATGTGAAAGAAAACACAGTGTCCAAGAAGCAGTAGGAGTCATTTAATTGGAAAAAAAAGATTTGTTAAAAAAGGAAAAAGTTAGAATAAATATCAGTTGTCCACTCACTTTTACCTTTCATATTTTGAAAAATCCCCTGATTTAAAAATGTAATTATGACTGCTGCCCCTTTTTTTCAAATGACTTGCATTGTAGTGGTTTATTCTTATCTGTCTGAGTCTTGTGGTGCTGTTGCCTCAGCAGATGCAGTTGAGAGAAGCTCATGATAGGGCTGAGCACTGTTTTTGTTTACCCACACTCAAAGTTGGTCATATGACGCTACAGACTGGATGTTTTGGAAAGTTTTGTTCTTCTCAAGGTGAAATGGGCAAGTCGTTCATCAATTATCCATGCCCACTCACTTTTTCCTTAGACCACATCCTTCAGTGTGAAAAAAGCAGTACCCTATCAGCTTCTTCCAACTGTTGAGGTAACAGGCACCTCAACACTTATTCAGGCAGTGGAAAATCACAATGAAAGGCATTGCACTAGTTTGCCAGTCTCACACTAGAGTCAATGACGCAGGCTAGGCAAAATGATTTGTTTTCCTGACACCACAGTGTCTAAAATAAGGATTTTCCATGTAGGTAAAATAGTAGCACAGGATGAATGACAAAATGCCTGCCAACCCAAGTGACAATCTCCTATCTTCTACTCAAACTTTTTTCTAGTATTCCTGGCAGCACACACTGCTAGATTTAACATAAAGCTAAAGCTAATCTCATACTAGAATTGACCCAGACTATTTTTCCAACAATGCCACAGAAAGGGTAAGCATACTGTATCATTGCTGGTCTGTCTCCCTCAGTAACTAAATTTAAAATGTCCAGAATAGTCCTGATTGAAAGTATAGTTTTTATTGCTTCTTTTTTTTTTATTATTTCTGTTGGTCATTTTGTTTGATCTGTAAATAAAATTAACATTAAGTGGCTGCCCCTCTGATCATAAAACATATTTTTTGCTACCTTTTGATTGGACAGGAGAACCAGCCCATATGATTGAGCAGACCTCTTGTCCATCATGGAAAACTAAGCTACCAAGTGTAGCAAAACCCCTCTGGCTGTTTTATTTGAACATAAAAGGTTTTCATATGAACTTATTATAGAGACTTTCCTGTGAATATATGTTACCTTAATAGTATTCGTCCTGTTGTTCGGTAAAAAGCCATACAAATCTGCATTGAACTACTGCATTCACCATCCGAACCAAAGTACCCAACAACCGGACCACTCTGATGTGAAGTGTGGCTGTAATTAACCTCCCTGTTTGTCCATTACATTCCCCTGGTTCAAAAGCACGAACGCTTTGCTGTAATCCCTGGGTGGCCGCCATTTTGGCAGCCGAACACGTGGCAGTGGCCATCTTAACACACGAACAGCGGTGTTTGGTTGTCGAGTGTCTGGAACTCAAATCGGACTACCCGAACACTGCTAAGATCTCCAGGGCTCCAGAAACTACCGATTGAAACTGCCGAACGGCCCGCCATTCGGTAGGATGAATCCCACGAACCAGGGGATTCATCCGAATGCCAGCTCAACCTTGGATGGCATATACTTTCGGGACTTTTTATGCACCGACAGAGACCGACCGCAAGGCCAAAACTCATGGAACTGTTTTCGGCTACTTTGCCTGTGCGGTCGGTTAAATCTTTGCTTCCCCATAACTCCCGAACCCCTGGTCCGATCTGGGTGATTTTTTTAATATGTTGCTCACCCAGATCAGGGCTACCATATTTAGGGGTGTACCTATCATATTTGGGGTACATCCAAGAATTTGGGGAAAAATGTGTACATTTTAATTGTGTTAACTGTTAAGCTGAGGGGAGGAGATGTGTGGGAGGTAACGTCTATGTGATTGGTTACTGTAGTAATTATTGTGGGTGTCTCCCTTGCAGCGGAGAACCGCATAAAAGCAGGGGTTGTGGGATTAAAAGTCAGTTCTACTCCTGATACTCTGTGTCGCCCAGTTATTGGGAAAGGTGATGGGATATTACTGGATTGCCTTTCTGATTGTGCTTGTTACCCTATTGGATTTACTACTTGTTCCTGAGCCATTCTAGGTTACCAGTGGAAATAGGCGGTGGGACATCAGCTCTCCGCTACACCAAGCCCACAGATTCTTCTCCATTTAATACCCCTTTTTTCAGGTGCCAGGAATGGCACTCAGAATAAAAAACGAACATGTCCGGTTACATGTTAATAAAAAAAATTGGAAATTCTTCCAATCACCTGGTTGTCCTGAAACCTGCTGAATTCCAGTTCGGACGACTCAAAATGTAAAAAAAAAAAAAATACCATATGTACAATAAAATCAATTAATAGGTGGTGAATAAAGTTAACAAAAAATCTTTGAATACTACTTTGCACTATTTCCCTAAGAGATGATTATAATGCCCTAGGCTCAATACACTAGAACACTGATTTACTCCAAAAAATGTGAGTGCAAACCTACATATTTATTTACTAAGTAGACAATTTCTGGTCAAGAATTGTTTGCTGTGTTTTTACTATAGATATGACATATACAAATAATATCTACCAGAATACAAAACAGATAAGCAGGAACAACTGCCTACACTTCCACACACACAAAAAAGAAAGCCTACACTAACTCTATTTACCAACTACTGACAAGCTTTAGTGTACATATTGTATTTCTCTTTATATTGCACACTTTTGGTGCTTACCTACTCTGTTATTGTTATGTGTGCTTCAAGAGTGAAGTATGCTTGCCTGTGTAGCCACTCTCTTTTACTCCACCAGTTTTCGTTTTATAATTGGGAACTTGATCTATTTGTGTCTTGTAGGGTTAGAACTACAGTTAGGTGTTATGTTAGGGTTAGGGCTAGAGTTCAGATTACAGAGTAAGGGAGAATTTTGATGTAATGCAGATTGGACAGACCTTTAATTGATCCTGTAACTTCACAGGAACATGCAAAGTTGTTGAGTATTGGGTTAATTATGTAGATCAGAACAGTTTTCTATTTATATTTTAAAAAATGTTGTGAATAACCTGTAAAGAATGTGGATACTAGACAAATGATATTTCTGAGCACAGCAGAATTATAAATGTTGTTAAGATCCCACTCTGCATATTTTGCTGTCACTTACATAAGGCAGCAACTCGATGTTTCCCCACCTACTCATCATTAATTCCAATGCTATTCCTGATGTGCTGTCTGATTAATCAGAACACCACTCAAAAGCATGGCAGGATATTTAGGGCTGCTATGGGTTTGTTGGAATAAATAGAAAGGGTCTCGGAATTATGAGATGACCAGTAGAATCCATGGGGCACAGCCTCCATCTGACTGGTACAAGGTGTGATACATTCTTCATTACTGCATGGTCTGCTTCAAGTTACACAGATTACTAATGCATTCTAATTTCTAATGACCTCTATCCACTCTTGTCCCATACCAAAAAGTATCTTTACTATATTTGGACCCCCTAATGCCCTGTATACAGTATAGTCCTATATTGTAATGTCTTGTCCTGTAATGAGATGTTCAATCCACAGTTATGTCTTATGCCATCCTGTCCTTTAGGCAGCATTCTCCTATTCTGTAGCATCACCCATGCTGTAATTTAAGGTCTATGTTATGTTTGTGTCCTACAATGTTGTGTCTACTTTATGGTCCAATCCTATTGTATTTTCTATACAATCTTGCTTTTCTGTTATGTCCGCTATATGGTCTTCTACTGTCCTCTAATAGTGGCCATAGTCTTGTCATATACTGCAGTGTTTTCTATACAATCTAGTCACAAACTGTAGCAACCTTGGTAATGCCCCCCCGGTAAGCCAAACATTGTATATGTGATCATAATTTGATCTCTTTAACCTCTTAACGACGCAGGACGGTTCAGGACCGTCATCGGCATTTTTGCATTGCCGACCGACGACGGTCCTGAACCGTCCTAAATTTAAAATGTACTTACCCGATCGCCGTCGTTCCCCCGGCGGCGATCGGCGGTGCTCCCGTTGTGGGGAGACTGCCTGCAGCCCAGACAGTCTCCCCATGGCGGTTTAGGACCCCTGGGGCCATGTGATCGCCCAACAGGGCGACCACATGGTCACAATAGGTGTCCTAGACTCTGCCTGCAGGGGGACTGTCTGTGCTGACAGGCAGTCTCCCTGCAACTGTAAAATCAAAAAAAAAAATTAAAGTTATAGTTAATAAAAAAAAATATATTATTATATATGTGTATATATATGATATATAGACATATATTATACCTATATAATATATGTCTATATATCATATATATAATGTCATGCTAAGTGTATTTTTATATTAATATGTACATATATTAATATAAAAATACACTTATAATTAATTTGCACACGTATATATATAATATATATAATAACTATATATATTGTATATATATATTATTATAAAATACGAATAATAAATAATTTAAATTAAATTAAAAAAATTAAAAATAATAATAAAAAATTGAAAAAAAATTATATATCTATACGAAATTTTATTCTAACTGTATTTTGATATTAATATATATATATATTTATATCAAAATACACTTAGAATGAAATTGTATATATATCTATGTATATTTAAATAAATAAAAAGAATGCAAACTATTCATATGTCGATATACAAAATTACATAAATAATTATATAAATATACACGTAGACTTCAAATATATAAATATGCATATATATTTAAATTCTACGTGCGTATTTAGGTAATATTTTTACATAATTAAGTTATTTTATTGATTGCAATTTAAGGGACCTGCCTGCCAACCCAGGCCGAAAGACCAGAGAATTTAATTTGATATCACTGTATTTTACCCTGTAACGTTCTACGACACCCTAAAACATGTACATGGGGGGTACTGTTTTACTCGGGAGACTTCGCTGAACACAAATATTAGTGATTCAAAACAGTAAAACATATCACAGCGATGATATTGTCAGTGAAAGTGACTTTTTTTGCATTTTTCACACACAAACAGCACTTTTACTGATGATATAATTGTTGTGATACATTTTCCAGTTTTGAAACACTAATATTTGTGTTCAGCAAAGTCTCCTGAGTAGAACAGGACCCCCCATGTACAGGTTTTATAGCGTTTTTGAAAGTTACAGGGTCAAATATATAGGTCAAATATTTTTACATTGAAAATGGCCAGGTTGGTTACGTTGCCTTTGAGAGCATATGGTAGCCCAGGAATGAGAATTACCCCCATGATGGCATACCATTTGCAAAAGAAGACAACCCAAGGTATTGCAAATGGGGTAAGTCCAGTCGTTTTTAGTAACCACTTAGTCACAAACACTGGCCAAAATTAGCGTTCAATTTAGTTTTTTACTTTTTTCACACACAAACAAATATGAACGCTAACTTTGGCCAGTGTTTGCGACTAAGTGGCTACTAAAAAAGTCTGGACATACCCCATATTGAATACCCTGGGTTGTCTACTTTTAAAAAAATATGTACATGTGGGGTGTTATTTAGCAATTTATGACAGATAACAGTGTTACAATGTCACTATTGATACATTTTAAAAATGTATGTTTTGAAACCGCAATATCCTACTTGTACTTATAGCCCTATAACATGCAAAAAAAAAGCAAAAAGCATGTAAACACTGGGTATTTTTGAACTCAGGACAACATTTTGAATCTATTTAGCAGTTTTTTTCATTCGCTTTTGTAGATGAGTAAAAGATTTTTCACATAAAATTCAAAAAACGTGTATTTTTTTCAATTTTTCATCATATTTTTTCATTTTTTTTAAATTAAATTAGATGAGATTATATAAATAATGGTATGTAAAGAAAGCCCCTTTTGTCCTGAAAAAAACAATATATAATTTGTATGGGAACAGTAAATGAGAGAGCGGAAAATTACAGCTAAACACAAACACCACAAAAGTGTCAAAAAGATGCCTGGTCGCAAATGTACAACATCGCAAAAAAAGTCCAGTCCTTAAGGGGTTAATACTACCTGTGTATGCCCAGTCCTTTCTGTATAGGACTGTAAAGAAATCTGGCAGTTCCGGGTTGGGGAGTTCCAGGATAGAACTGTTTCATTTTGCGAGTGTACTTTCTTCCATTTATCAAATTTTTCCTGATTGACTCATTTATTCTCTTGTTTACTAGACTTACACTTTTGGAACTAAGTTTGCTGATATAAATTCTAGTGATGGCATTCAAGAATTCAGTTTAGTTCGTGGTTCTCTTAATTCAGAATGTTGTATGAATATGTTTGGTTTGTCTGCTGATGCCTTATATAGATACTCAGTAATACAGAAATGTTTAACCTCACTGGAGTAATTTTTTTGTAATCTATAATTATTTTGCAAGCTTTTTTAGGAACACACACATGGTTTGTTCCAGCAAACAACTGCTGTGCTTCACAATAAAGACTCAGCTTTTTGGTCTCTAACCACAAATAGAAAGGCTGTTAAGCCTGTAGTTTTGGGAAGGGGTTATAAATATAGACTGTAGCACTCTGCCTACCTTGCTACCATTCAGCAACCCCACCCTTTCTTCCCCCCCCTTAGATCAGGGGTAGGCAGCCTTGGCACTCCAAATGTTGTGGACTAAATCTCCCCTGATGATTTGCTAGCATTATGGCTGTAGAGGCATTTTGTGAGATGTAGTCCACGAAATCAGGAGTAGCAAAGGTTGCCTACCCCTAACTTATACGAACGCTCTTTCTCAGGAACACGTGCATGCTTGGTTCCAGCACCTCACTTTATTATCCCAGACCACAATATTTTCTTAATATAGCAGCATCCAATTCATAAAGAAATGGCCCAATGACAGAGCTCAAAATACACACTGTGCTGAAAACAGCAGACAGCTTTCTTTAGTGAGCACAGTACACAGGTGCTCTGAACACTCGCTGCTCTATTATCATCAGAGGGTATAAACTGCTAATTAAATCAATCTTTAAAAAAAAAAAAAAATGTTCACAATGATCGCCTAAACTGGTGACTATACATGCATGGCCAATGCTTGGGTTCTCTCTAAGAATCAAGAAGGAGACAAACACACACAATATCTGCCTACCTTCTGTGCTCCCGCCAGATACTGTATATAACTTGAACAAATATTGTAAGGAAATAAAATTACTCTTTTGATGCCAGAGGGAAAGGGGGCAGTGCTAGAGTTGCAGATTTTTTTTGCAGAACATTACAGTTATACATTTCTGTTTGTATGTACTATAAAGTGTTAAGTGAGCATTGTTTGTTATAATGTGTAGTGTGCCTTTAACAATATGCAAAGAAGCTATGTTTAAAAAAAAAAAATGTTTATGGCACTTTAACCCCTTAAGGACAAATGACATGTGTGACATGTCATGATTCCCTTTTATTCCAGAAGTTTGGTTCTTAAAGGGACACTCCAGGCACCCAGACCACTTCTGCTCATTGGAGTGGTCTGGGTGCCAACTCCCACTACCCTTAACACTGCAAGTGTAATTATTGCAGTTTTTTATAAACTGCAATAATTACCTTGCAGGGTTAAGTCCTCCCCTAGTGGCTGTCTACTAGACAGCCACTAGAGGTCACTTCCTGCATCATAGCACAGATTATCTGTGCTAGAGCGTCGCTGGACGTCCTCACGCTGTGTGAGGACCTCCAGCGTCGCTCTATTCCCCATAGGGAAGCATTGAAATTAATTTTCAATGCTTTCCTATGGGGTGCGCCAATGCGCATGCGCAGCATTGCTGCGCATGCGCATTAGGTCTCCTCGGCCGGTGGGCGGGATCAGTCTCGCCCACCGGCCGACGGAGGAAGAAGGTGGAGCGGTGGGGGAGGAGCAGGCAGCGACGTTGGACATGTCGCTGCCTTTGGTAAGTGACTGACGGGGTTTTCACCCCTTCAGTAACCGGGGATTGGAGGGTGGGAGGGAGAGGAATCCTGCAGTGCCAGGAAAACGGATTGTTTTCCTGGCACTGGAGATTCCCTTTAAGGGGTTAAATGCGTGTGAGCAATGCAGTGAGTAATGAAAGAAAACATGTGCAACATTTTATTTTTTTAAGCTACTGTATATGCCAAAAGATTCATGAGGGCAGCTGAACATTCCATTATCCTTAGGGAATTAGGACATACCAGCACATAGTTAGCAGATGTTTGATATTATATGTCCTTAAATAGCAGTTTACTAAAGAAAATACTACTGACATGCAAAAAATAAATTGATGTAAGGAAAAACACAGGGTGCTTTTGTATAACACAGCATGCTTCAGTGCTGCCACATATTCCATGCGTTCCCTAATTAGGGTAAAGAAGTGTGTAGGGGTTTCTGAAAAATACCTCTCTCTGTCTCATTAGAGATGCTGCATTATGGCTGAGGACAGCAAGGTGAATTGTTAGTGTAGGCAGGTGAGCTTACACTTTAATTGCCATTGGAGTGATAGTAAAATGTGCCAGTTATTTAAATGTATATAGAGATCTGGGATAGTGTGCATGTAACTATTTTCTTTGTTTTTTATTGCATGTATATGGCTGGTGTTTACTATAGTCCTTGTTGCCAACCAGGACTAGTGAGAGTTTGAGCGCAGGACTTAATTTTGTGTGTTTGTATTTGCTTTTGTATCACACAGTCATGTTACAATACTGCCGTCCACTCTATGTGCTTGTTTAAAGAGCATATGTTATATTTGTTGTGGATAGAGACTGGACTAGAGCTAAGGGGGCCTTTTCAACATCTGCCAACTGCTGTATTATTGCCAGTTGTTCACTGGGTGTCCAGGGCTTATATTATTCCCAGTATTGGATCTCTGAGCTCGGCTGTCTGTTCTCATGGTATACGCTCTCAACTTTGGGTATCATTGGAGTAGAAAATTGTTGTGGAGCCAATGGCCCCACTGGGGTGTCTATGGGGGCAACTAGGGGTTCCCTTAAGTCTGGACTATCTGCCTGCTCTAATGAACCCATAGGTCTTACAGGGGCTGCTAGGGAACCATATGAAGTCCCACTGCGTAATATTACTGGAAAGAGAGGTTTTGATCTCCGTAAAAGGGAAATCGCCTGGCCTTTAGGGACCAAAGGAGTCCCTGCATTATCCTGGTAAAGGGGTTGGTTTACAAGATTTTTCCCAGGATCTTGCCTACTCTGGGACCCTAGAGGTCCAAAACATTGATAATATGGTACACCTTTCCTGGTGGTTTCTCTACAACCACATTTAGTTAATTCAACAGCAGTATCATGCCATTTTTGTGCAACTTCTACTAAGTCATTATCTTCTAACCAACCTCTGTAATTTGCCATAAATTCACTCCATATATGTGGGTCTAGAGTGCCCTCTGAGGGCATGCCAGCTTTCTTAAGTAACCTCTTAACATTCTTAATTGCTCCTTGTCCTTTGTGATGCTTGACAATAGCTACCCATCTTAAAACTTGTAAGGGTTAATTACTTCCTTACACAAGACAAACTGTACAATAACAGTGTATTTAAAACACTTATGACCAATGAAGTAGAATTTTCATAGTTTTGTCTTCTAAACACAGATCAGGAGATCTGCCCTTGGAGGATTCTAACTCCAAATTATAAAACAAATGACAAGGCAAACAATAAAAATAACTTACAACCCACAGTTATAATCCACTATCTCAAGATTCCTTTCACAAGACATAACACAACCTCCACCTGAATATAACCATAATACCAAAGAAAACAAGTTCTTTAGATCAGACGTTTTTAAAATCCTTACCCACCCAGACAGGGTTCTCAAAGAGCTACCCACCCAGACAGGGTTCTCAAAGAGCACCAGAGAGTCAAAATCATTTATAGGTAGAAAAATAAAAGCTTTTTCTTACCCGCTGCAGCTGATTAACCGTCTGGGCTCCGAGCCAACCCTTCTGGATCCGGATGAACTGGATTTGTCTGATCCCGGGGTCACGGCACCAAATTGTTGTGGATCCAAATAATGATATTTGTTATATTCAGAGGAAGCCCAAATTGTTGTTACAAGTGCACTTGGAGAAGCGAGAATTAGACACCAGACACCTGTTGGTATTCAAAATAAGCCTCTGACGTTTTATTCATCAGCTGGGTTTTATACATTAAAAAGGAAGTGCTTACGTGCAAATACTCTTGGAACAGTAATAGCAAGGGAGTTCAGATAAGACATAGGGATGAGCGTCATGTACACATAACAAATAAGTTTCAAGATAAGAGAGAACAAAAAGATTAGCGTAGAGACATCTTAGGTGGGGGGCTCTCTGCTCCCGGAACTTAGACATATATGGTCTTAAGTGTTGTTCAAGCATCAAGCATTTCCTGAGTCCAAGTTAGCCAATTTTAATATAGGATATCATTATATGACACCTATAAGCTTGAGCCTTGGAATCAAGATAAATTCTATCACATATTGTAAGCAAGTGCACATTAAATTTAAATGTGTGAAGGGTCTGGCCTTTTATAGCGTTGAAAAAATATGTATATCTGCTAGAGGTCAGTTCATATTAAGACTGAAGCACTGGAGCAAAACACTTCAACTGGTAGTCAGTAGCAGGTTCGGTTCCTGCATCAACATTCAATAGGGAAAAAAAGCAAAAAAAAAGGAGATTTTCAACTGGAATCTGACTTTATAACATGTAAAATACCTTTATTTCTTGTTCAGGACATTCGTCTGGGACACGGCAGAGAAAGTTGCACAGGGAGAAGGCGCTAATGTGCTTTGTGCCTCAGCAGCACTTCATCAGAGACCATTTTCTGATGAAGTGCTGCCATCTCTCTGTGCTACTTTCCCTGCTCCCTGTGTCTCAGTCGAATGTCCTGAACAAGAACTAAAGGTAATTGAATTTTCGAAAAAAGCTGGTTTGAGTTGCAAATCTCTTTTCTTGTCTTTTTTTGTTCCTACTTCTACTGGTCTCTATTTATGCTGGTCACAGGTGTTTGGTTTCCCAGTTCTTTCATTTTTCACTTCTATTTCTTATACTTCAAGCCAGTGGTGCCCAAAAGCTAGATCCCCAGATGTTGCAGAACTACAACTCCCATGATGCTTTGCATGTCTTTAGAATACATTTAGAATGGCAAAGCATCATGAAAGATGTAATTTTAAAACATCTGGTGATCTGCCTTTTGGGCACCCCTGCTCTAAATGTTTTTTTTCTTTGTTTTGCAGTTTATTTGTAATACAACATCTATTTTAAACTCCCTTTTCAAACTGCCACCAGTCCCAACCTCTTACCCATAGCCGATATGCCTGAATTGCCATTCTGTCTCTTTTCTGGTGTTTGACTATGGGGCTGAACATAGCCTATAAATCTCTATCCAGCAAGGATTAGAGAATCAGCAGTACCATTAATCATATTGAATCAGTGTTATTGCTCAATAAGTTGAGAGTAGCCCTGCTATGGCTGTTATCAATTTACTGAGGAGCTCTGTCCAGTGTTTCCCATAGATGTTGATGGTAATCATTGAGTGGAGGTATAAACTTGAAGAGTTTGTAGATGTATTGCAAACACCTTTTTTTGCAGAGTAGGAAATAAAACTTCTTCTTCTCACGTCTGGGTAAAAAGCTTATCAGTGATATGTTTTTGTATTAATAAAAGTCACAGCCTTTTCTCCAAACCCTTTTTTTTGGTCTTCATACTTTTTCTGTTGCTGCTGGATTCCTGCTTATCCTTCATATCCCTTGGTGGGGATTATCAACAAGCTATCAACACCAGAGCAAGTCATTGCTCTGGAAATCGTAAGTAGGATATCTACCTCTTACATTACCAATTTTACCTGACATACTGTACTATTGGATTTTTTTATTCTGTTTTCCCTACATATATGGTTGCTGAGAATTGGACATTCCACACAGCCAATATCCACACATCCTAAAATGGGGATTATACCGTCCAGGCACTATACAGCAGAGCTCTTAGTAGCTCTGCAAATCGTGAGTTAGTCTTTCATATTGTATTTTATATACATACGTGTCAATTGTTTATGACATATTTCACTATTATCCTATTGTATTTTTATCTCCTTTGAGGGTCATATCCTGTTACATTATCAAGATTGCCTATATGTAAGTATAAATTATTATTTTATTACATTCACTTTGAGTAGCTTTTACTCATCCTACTTATCTTCTATCGGTGATATGTAGCTTCTTTCCAAATTTGTTAGTGGAGTGAAATACAAATGAAGATTATACCTAAAAACAGAACAATGCGAAAGATATGGGCCTTGTCATAAGTCATAATCTTGTGGTGTTTTTCATATGTGAACAGAGCTATATATGTATACAACATGTCAGTCGTGTTTTGCGGCAAATTGTTGACTTCTCAATCATTGAGAAAAATGTTTCAATAAAATACAAACAGTAAAAGAAAAAAAACAGTAGGTTTACATATGAAAGAGCTTGGTTGCTTCTTCTAAGTGTTGCTTCTAAGTGTCTGTGGTTGGAGATATTCTGGAGAGTTTTACAGAAGCTTCAACTGTCTAAGAGTTGTGCTAAGAGTTTTCTTTTTTACTGTTACAGGTAAGATTCATCTGTAGGAAAAGGTTACTGATTGCACAAGGTTTGATTTCCTGTTGGTAATTATAAGGCATTTGATTGGATTAGGTAGCTACTTGCTATTGATTGCTGTGTAAATTAGCTATTGTTTGCTAATAAGCAGAGGCCTACCCAGGTGTTAAACATTCCTAGTGGGAGGTGATTTTAGGAGTATATAAGGGCTGTTGTCATTAGCTTGGCTAATAGAGCTTGGTTGCTTCTTCTAAGTGTTGCTTCTAAGTGTCTGTGGTTGGAGATATTCTGGAGAGTGTTGCTTCTAAGTGTCTGTGGTTGGAGATATTCTGGAGAGTGTTGCTTCTAAGTGTCTGTGGTTGGAGATATTCTGGAGATAAACTGGAGGTAATCTGAGGTATTCAGGAGGATAAATAAAAAGTTAAGATTCGTTTGATTTAAATAATTGATCTCATTGGAATGGCATACTTAGTTCAGTGTAATAGTTGCTATGCATTTGCTTCGCGTTCCACTTTTTGGAGGTTTAGTTGTTGTCTAATCTGTAGACAGTTCTCTATCTTGTGGCAGGAGATTGTATTTTTGAAATCTGAGATTTGTAAATTATCTGGTAAACAAACTCAGGCTGGAACTGCTGCAAAGCCACTGCCACAGAGACATACTAGGAATGGCAGATGGATTACAGTAGGATCTGGTCGACTTAGAGTTGTGGATAAAAGGCATATTGCACAGTCTGTTGTTCTACATAATTCATTTTCTGCACTTTCAGAGTGTAATGGTGTCATGGAGACAGGCACTGAGGCTAGTGGTGTTGTGCAGAGAGGCACTGAGGCTAGTGGTGTTGTGCAGAGAGGCACTGAGGCTAGTGGTGTTGTGCAGAGAGGCACTGAGGCTAGTGGTGATGTGCAGAGAGGCACTGAGGCTAGTGGTGTTGTGCAGAGAGGCACTGAGGCTAGTGGTATTGTGCAGAGAGGCACTGAGGCTAGTGGTGTTGTGCAGAGAGGCACTGAGGCTAGTGGTGTTTTGCAGAGAGGCACTGAGGCTAGTGGTGTTTTGCAGAGAGGCACTGAGGCTAGTGGTGTTGTGCAGAGAGGCACTGAGGCTAGTGGTGTTGTGCAGAGAGGCACTGAGGCTAGTGGTGTTGTGCAGAGAGGCACTGAGGCTAGAGGTCTTGTGGAGAGAGGCACTGAGGCTAGAGGTGTTGTGGAGAGAGGCACTGAGGCTAGTGCTGTTGTGGAGAGAGGCATTGAGGCCAGTGGTGTTGTGCAGAGAGGCTTGAAGACTATGATGAGGCCTAATAGAAAGCAGTTGTTGTTGGGGGATTCCATCATAAGAGGTGTGGAGATGGACAATGGTGGTCTTGTGAGGTGTCTTCCCGGAGCTACTGCTCACAGAGACAGGAGACGTATCTGTAATATTGTTAAGCAAGCAAAGAAGGAAGGGGAATTGGATGTACTTGTCCATTTAGGGACAAATGACTTGGCTTGCAATGAGGTTTCAGAGGTTAAGGAAGTTTTTAGTGTTTTTGCCAATGATATACGGCAGGTTGCTTCCACACTGTCATTCTCTGAAGTTCTGCCTGTGCATGACAGGCGGATGCGTATTAGGGACTTTAACTTGTGGCTTGGTGAATGGTGTCGGGAGCAAGGATTTGGCTTTATTGCTCATGGTAGCTCTGTTTGGAATGGAAATAAACTGTACAAAAAAGATGGTTTGCATCTTTCTCAAAAGGGAACAAATGTTCTCAGTGAGCAGTTCAGAGGTTTTGCTAAGATGTATTTAAACTAGGATGGGGGGGCAAAAGGGTGATAAAACATCAATCCAATTGTCCCCCAAAACAAGGACAGAAGGTGCCTGTAGCAAGTGTGTTAAAAAATGATAAGCTTAGAGTCATGTCTACAAATGCTCGCAGTTTAGGGAATAAGATCCATGAACTTGTGGCAATAATGGCAACTGATAGTGTAGATTTAGTCGCTGTTACTGAGACATGGTATAATGAAAAAAATGACTGGGACATAGCAATACCAGGGTACTCTTTATATAGAAAAGACAGGGAAGGCAAGAAAGGGGGAGGGGTGGCCCTGTATGTGAAGGATAGCATAAAATCTAGCCTAATAAAGGTTAGTGAGACGAACATAGAGTCCATTTGGGTTACGTTAGAATTTGGTAATCACACAGTAGTTCGTGTAGGTGTGATTTATAGGCCCCCAGGACAAATTGAAGAGTTAGATAATCTACTAGTTGAAGAAATAGCTAAAATGACAATGAAGGGGGAAGTTATCACCATGGGTGACTTTAATCTTCCTGATGTGAATTGGAAAACAAAAATAGCTACTTGTGCCAGAAGCACACATATTCTAAACTCCCTACTGGGATTGTCTCTAAAACAAGTCGTTGAGGAGCCAACTCGTAAGGAGGCCATACTAGATTTAGTGTTAACAAATGGAGATTTGGTATCAGATATTACTGTAGGTGAAAGTTTAGGATCCAGTGATCATCAGTCAGTGTGGTTTAATATAAGAACAGTGACTGAGTCACACCACACAAAAACAAAAGTTTTAGACTTTAGAAAAACAGACTTTTCTAAAATTAGAATATGTGTAAAGGAGTCATTATCAGACTGGAGCAATTTAAATGGAGTCCAAAATAAATGGGATTATTTAAAAGCTGCACTACTGAAGGCAACAGAAAATTGCATTAGGCTTGTCAGTAAAAGCAAAAAATTCAAGAAACCACTGTGGTACTCCGCAGATGTGGCCAAAATAGTAAAAAACAAAAAGTTAGCATTTAGTAATTATAAAAAAACCCAGAGTGAGGAAGACAGAATGACCTATAAGATTAGGCAGAAAGAGGCTAAGCAAGTTATAAGAGCTTCCAAATCACACACAGAAGAGAAAATAGCACAGTCAGTAAAAAAGGGGGACAAAACTTTTTTTAGATACATAAATGAGAAAAGAAAAGTAAAACAAGGATTAGTTAGATTAAAAACAAAAGAAGGAAGGTATGTAGATGAGGATAAAGGTCTAGCTGACTGCCTCAATGAATATTTTTGTTCGGTATTTACAGCTGAAAATGAAGGAAAGGGACCTCTGTTAAAAAAAAGGATAGATGAGTCATTTATTACACGTGAGTTTACAGAGGAAGAGGTTCTATTTCAACTGTCAAAAGTAAAGACAAATAAGTCAATGGGACCTGATGGAATACACCCAAAGCTATTAAAAGAGCTTAGTGGTGTACTAGCAAAACCATTAACAGATTTATTTAACCAATCATTGTTAACAGGAGTAGTCCCAGAAGATTGGAAGTTAGCGAATGTTGTGCCCATTCACAAGAAAGGTAATAGGGAGGAGTCGGGCAACTATAGGCCAGTAAGCCTTACTTCAGTAGTGGGGAAAGTGATGGAAACCATGTTAAAGGATAGGATTGTTGAACATCTAAAAACACATGGATTTCAAGATCAGAGACAACATGGGTTTACTTCAGGGAGATCATGCCAAACTAATCTTATTGATTTTTTTGATTGGGTAACTAAAATTATAGATCAGGGTGGTGCAGTAGACATTGCTTACCTAGATTTCAGTAAGGCTTTTGACACTGTTGCACATAGAAGGCTTATCAATAAACTGCAATCTTTGAGTTTGGATTCCAATATTGTTGAATGGGTAAGGCAGTGGCTGAGTGACAGGCAACAGAGAGTTGTAGTCAATGGAGTATATTCGAAGCTTGGGCTTGTCACCAGTGGGGTACCTCAGGGATCTGTACTTGGACCCATTCTCTTTAATATTTTTATTAGTGATATTGCAGAAGGTCTTGATGGTAAGGTGTGTCTTTTTGCGGATGATACTAAGATATGTAACAGGGTTGATGTTCCAGGAGGGATAAGCCAAATGGCAAATGATTTAGGTAAACTAGAAAAATGGTCAGAGTTGTGGCAACTGACATTTAATGTGGATAAGTGCAAGATAATGCATCTTGGACGTAAAAACCCAAGGGCAGAGTACAGAATATTTGATAGAGTCCTAACCTCAACATCTGAGGAAAGGGATTTAGGGGTGATTATTTCGGAGGACTTAAAGGTAGGCAGACAATGTAATAGAGCAGCAGGAAATGCTAGCAGAATGCTTGGTTGTATAGGGAGAGGTATTAGCAGTAGAAAGAGGGAAGTGCTCATGCCATTGTACAGAACACTGGTGAGACCTCACTTGGAGTACTGTACACAGTACTGGAGACCATATCTTCAGAAGGATATTGATACCTTAGCGAGAGTTCAAAGAAGGGCTACTAAACTGGTTCATGGATTGCAGGATAAAACTTACCAGGAAAGGTTAAAGGATCTTAACATGTATAGCTTGGTGGAAAGACGAGACAGGGGGGATATGATAGAAACATTTAAATACATAAAGGGAATCAACACAGTAAAGGAGGAGACTATATTTAAAAGAAGAAAAACTACCACAACCAGAGGACATAGTCTAAAATTAGAAGGACAAAGGTTTAAAAATAATATCAGGAAGTATTACTTTACTGAGAGGGTAGTGGATGCATGGAATAGCCTTCCAGCTGAAGTGGTAGAGGTTAACACAGTAAAGGAGTTTAAGCATGCGTTGGATAGGCATAAGGCTATACTAACTATAAGATAATGCCAGGGACTAATGAAAGTATTTAGAAAACTGGGCAGACTAGATGGGCCGAATGGTTCTTATCTGCCGTCACATTCTATGTTTCTATGTTTCTATGTTTCTATGAAAAAAAGTTTTGTAAATATTTGCTATTGCAAACAGCTTCATGCAATGAGACAGGGATACAGGACCTCTTTGCATCATAGCCTACACAATGAACATCATTTGTTATGGTGCTTGGAAAGTCCCTGTAATTTCTTTTAACTACTTAGCAATACTCATAGGTAAAACAAAAAGGAAAATAACTTAACCTATTGGAAATATACATTTCCAGTGGTTTATACCAGTTCATTTTAATATTTGGAGGAAAAACATAACTGTTCACAAAACACTTTGTCAGTGTAAAAAGTAAGATTGAAAAAGTGCAAGCCTACAATTTCATAATCCTTTTTCTGGTTATCCACGGTCCCAAAGGAAATCTGCTTCATGCAATAAAAATATAAAGCTTACAAAGGAAATTTCCGCTGGAAATTTACATTTTAGGTCTGCTTAATCATATGGTTTTTATTTTTCTCTCTGTCTGTCTGTCTGTCTCTCTCTCTCTCTCTCTCTCTCTCTCTCTCTCTCTCTCTCTATATATATATATATATATATATATATATATATATATATATATATAATTATTTATTTATAAAATATTTTACCAGGAAGCATACATTAAGATTTCTCTCGTTTTCAAGTATGTCCTGGGTCCTCAAAACATTGCAATACATTGCAATAAAACATTGCAATAAAATACAAAAACAATATTAATACACAATATATACAAAATTTAACATAAAACAGGTAGGAAATATATAATCAACCATGACATGTGCATTCTGTTTTGAGGTATGTAGAGAGGGATCTCTTAAAGGATTTTAGGCTTGGCGAAGATTTGAAAGTGTTCCATAATTGCGGTACTCAGTAGAAAAAGGAAGATCGGGCTGTTTACTTTTTGTATTGAAATAGACTAAATAAAGTGCTGGTACTGGATCGGAGGTTATAGGAAGTGGGAACAGCTGGGGAGAGCATTCTGCTCCAGTAGGATGGGAGTTTCCCAGAAAAGTTCTTAAACACAAGGCTGGAAAGATGAAGGCTGCGTCTGGATTCCAGCGACAGACAGTTTAGTTATTTTAGCATGTCACAGTGGTTGGTCATGTAATTACATTGTAGCACAAATCAGCAGAACGAGTTATACAATGTATTAAGTTTATTAAGATGGGTTTGCGGTGCAGGTGCATATACTACATCCCCATAATCAATGATTGGCATCAGCATTTGCTGTACAATCTTTTCCTTTACTGTAGGGCAGGCGTCCTCAAACTACGGCCCGCCAGGGTCCTGAACCCGGCCCAAGCACTCAGGGCAACCCGATGGGCCCTATCTCTTCAGGGGCCCGGGCAGCGTTGCGGCCGTGCAATAGCGCGACCAGGCTCCTTTAAAAATGTGCAGCCACAGAGAACTGCTGGGAGGAAGTGGCTGTCACTTCCTCCCAGCTCCCTCCACATGGGAGGGAAGAGAGGCACAGCCAGGCCGCTTGGAGGGAAGAGCCACACCGACTCCCATCAGCCACAGCTATTCTCCTGCAAAAAAAGTAAGAAAAATTAGCTGTGTGTGTGTATGTATGTCAGTATGTATGTCTGTGTGTGTGTTTGTATGTATGTATGTATGTCTGTATGTATCTCAATATGTATGTGTTTGTATGCATGTATGTATTTATTTATTTCAGTATGTCAGTATGTATGTCTATGTGTGTATGTATGTATATCAGTATGTATATCTGTGTGTATGAGTGTATGTATGTCAGTATGTGTCTATCTGTATGTATGTATGTATGTCAGTATTTGTTTGTATGCATATATTTCAGTATGTCAGTATGTATCTCTGTGTATATGAGTGTATGTATGTCAGTATGTGTGTATGTATTTCAGTATGTATGTGTGTATTTCAGTATGCCAGTATGTATGTCTGTGTGTATGTATGTATTTATGTCAGTATGTATCTGTCTGTGTCTGTCTGTCTGTGTATGTATGTCAGTATGTGTCTGTCTATCTGTATGTATGTCAGCATGCGTATGTATGTGTTTCTATGTATGTCAGTTTGTGTCTGTTTCACTATGTATAGGTATTTGTTTGTTTTTTAAAAAAAAGTAAAACTATAGTCCAGCCCCCAGCAGTGTCTGAGGGACCGTGAACTGGCCCCTTGTTTAAAACGTTTGAGGACCCCTGCTGTAGGGCTTAGGCAGGATTTGTTTCTGTACATGGCATCTAGTTTTGGATAAAGTGTCGATGCAAGTTTTTCTATGTGGAGGCCAAAAGATAGATTGGGGTCAAACAACATACCCAAGTATTTGAAAGAGTGGACTGCGGTCAGTGTGCTATTTGATTTTGTTTTGATGGATAGATGGGAATTTTGTAATTTGTGTAATTTAGGTACTGTTCCAAAGATCATTGTGACAGTTTTTTCAGAGTTTGTTTTTTGTGATCCACTTTCTACCTCTGTGAACTGGTCTTGGAGCACTGCCTCAAGATACGGTAGATCGGATTTGCTTGCATAGATTACTGTGTCTGCGTACATGTGTACATTTGAGGATTTGCAGACATTAGACAGATCATTTATAAATAATGTGAATAGTAGGGGACAGAAAATGGAACCTTGGGACACACCACACGTGACTGGGAGATGGAGGGAGTAGCTGTCAGAAATTGACACATATTGTGATTGATCCGATACATATGATCGAAACCAGGTTAGCGGACGATCACCAATATGTGAGTTTTTTATTTTGTGCAGTAGAATGTCGTGGTCTTTGGTGTCAAATGCCTTTGCAAAATCAATTAAAATAGCTCCAGTTAGGTCTCCTTGTTCCATGTCAGTTTGGATGTCATTGCAAACTTTTAAGAGGGCAGTTGTAGAGGAGGGATTAGGGCAAAAACCTGATTGATCAGGGGTCAGATAGTTAGATTGTTAGTAATACTCACATAGTTGCGTATTGACGCATTTTTCTAAGATTTTTCTAAGATACTGGGAGCAATGATATTGGGCGATAGTTAGAAACCAAAGTAGTGTCACCACTTTTATGGATAGGCACTACTCTTGCAGTCTTCCAAAGTTTGGGTATGTATCCAGACACCAAGGATTCGTTAATTAGGGTTGTCGTGACAGGTTTAGCAACTGCAAGGCGCACTGAGCTTCAACTTAGTAAGAACTGTGCTGATGTGCAGGTTTGCGACCCATATATCCTGTAGAAATGCTGGGGGGAGAGCAGGATGAAAGTACCCCAGTAAAAGCAGCCCAGGGCTGTCTTACTCCCTCACACCTTTGTCAGCAGGTAAGCATGATCAAGGAAGCATGCAGAATTGCTATTGGTAAGCCAATTAGGGATACCTGATTGAGATCTTTTCAGGCCCTGTTGGTCTTCCTGCCACTGCAGGAATCTCAGAATCCCCGTGATATGAGAGAAGCAAAACCATGTATATTTGAATTGTTTGTTCAATGAGGCTACAAAGGTGACCAACTTTGGATCATATGTCCATACATTGTAAGACTTAAAATTGTCCATAATATTTTTAGAAGGATTTATTTATTTCTTACATTCAATGCTTCCCTCACATCAACCTGTTTGTAACCCTTTGTAACTTTTCATTACAGAATTTATGGCACATCATTAAATCAATGTATTGTACATGACGGGTTAATAGCAGATTGTATACTAAAAAGATAAATATGCTATTTTTGAGTCACTTATGCTTTTCAACAACTTTTATCTTCTCTATTTAAAGCTTTGATGGGGAAATTAAATAAAAAAAGGCTCAACATGATCAATATGTTATAAGAATCTATATCTTGTTTTACTATGATTCATCTACATGATAAGATTCCACTCATATCTTTCTGTCATTGGTGTGTTACATAGATTCATGTTGAGAAAAAATGGAAAGAAGCTTTGCTCTTGTGAGCTTATGATTTCATGGAATCATCTATCTTTAGTGCTGCAGAATTGAGCCAACTTGTGTCAAATGTTTTTCTCTCCTAGTTGTTTTGGAATGTTCTTCTGAGGATGTTGATATAGGTCATGAGTGCAGTAGTAACAGGGGAACAGTATTTCAAGGTGAGTATACTCAAACATTGGAACCAAGGGCAAAGATTATCCTTTACGTAAGGGAAGAAATGTATTATGAATCATTAGAATGGCTTAGCTTAATGTATGGATGAATATGACACAGTATACAAGTAGATAGAAGTAAAAACAGAGACAGGTCAAGGGCAGAGGATACAGAAATATGGATCAACGAGGAAACAGGCTAAGGTCTAGGATTAGCGATGGCTGATAGTTGAATAATGTAGCCAAGTCAAAACAAGAAAACACGCAATACAATGAAAACACACTATTGGGTAACTGAGACCACAACATGGCAGTGAGGAGAAAGCAGTGCCATATCCAGGGGGGCAACAGGGCAATTGCTTCCCAACCCCCCTGTGACAAAAGCACCTTCGTCACTGGAATTTGGAGAGGCCTGCTTGCCAGCCTCTTGCCCTGTGACTATGGCCCCTGGGTTGTATTGCCGTTTAAGAACACTATTTGGGCATATTGAGACTTGGCACAATGCCCCTTTAAACTTTCAAAGTGGTCGAAGTGGAACCATTGCCATAATACAGACATTGACTCGAGTATAAGTCGAGTTGGGGTTTTTCAGCACAAAAAATGTGCCGAAAAACTGGACTTATACTCGAGTATATACGGTAGTTTTAACTTACTTATGTTTTGTGGTTTGAAGTAGTTATTTAGCATTATGATAATGATCATGGTTTTAGCTATAAAAATTTAAATTAGGTCTCATTTTTACAGACAAGCTTGGAATGAAATTTCTTTCAGTTAACAATAATATGGATTTATGGAAACTTTTGCCCCTCGGTTTTTGACCTGCTTTCTTTTCCTATGCTTATTGGCAGAAATAACAGATACATCATTAGAACTGGATCACTTGACATTATAATTGGTTACAACTGTTCTTTCATATGCAAAATATGTTATACTGAATATACAACTTGCCAGAGTTACTGAGTTTCTTATATCACGCTTAAAATACCTGTGATTAACCCCTTTATTTGCAGAATTTTTCTTTTTTTTTCTTTTATTTTGCATTGCAACAAAATCCAAAATAAAATTTAGCTCAAGAACCCATACTTTTTTTTTCATTCATTTTTTTCATTCATTTTTTTTTTTTTCATTCTGTTTCTATGAATAACAGTAAGTGGGCTGTAAGTGACTGGATCCTCTTCCTTCCTCCCACACAGGAGTGTCAAGAGAAGATTCAATCAGTACAGTATATACATGGCGCATATATACAGACATTATTTTGATATCATGTTGGCATTTTTATTAAGCCGCATTGCTGCAAATGTAATCAATTCCATTATCGGGGCACTCTAAGAACCAAAACAACTGTGGCTTTGATATTTAAATAGTGTCCCTGTAGTCTCACTGCTCAATTCTCTGCTATTTAAAATTTAAAGTGACTGTCACTACTGAGAATGTCATAGAAATAACGTCCCAGGGAGACATGGTATCAGTTTATTCCCTTTGTCAATTGGAGTTATTTATATTAAGCCAGGTGGCTCCCCTGATACTCTGACTTGGCTGTGCCCATTTTATGAGTAGCTCTGTCACTTTTCTCTCAAGTCACTCTGCCTTTATTTAGCTGAATTTTGTAAAAGAAGGAGAAAGAGGAAGCCGGACAACACTGTGGAAGGATTGTTAACCCCTGCCAAAGCACTGACAATTCAACATCTCCAGTCAGACTGTTACAAAGTAAGGGTGTGCATACTGGACTGTCTGGAAAAATAGTCGGGTATAAGTGGTTGATATCTATAATTAGCAGCAGATCACCAACAAGGGGTCTCTCCACCCTAGTGAAGTGGATAATAAAGATAACAGACAGGAGGTGATCAGCGCTTAAGGTTATGTATACATACGATACATATGTAGTTCCTAGTATATAAATCTATAAATACAAATCAAGAAACAGATTATGGTGCAGTACAGTTGATGTTATTGAAGGGAGTATAAATGGGCAAAAGTGCACACTCACACTTTCTAGCGCTGTCTCAGCTCTATTATGAAGGCCTGGACAGAATTATCCCCCTCTATGGATATAAGTGGAGGGTCTTTTGAGCTTGTTTTCAAGATGAGATAGTTATATGTGATGAAAGCAAAATAGAAAATTCAATGGTATAGTATATACAAACAATTGGTATTGATGGAGGGAAATATCCTACTTACATCACCCAGAGCAATGTCCTGCTCTGGTATAAGGAACTTGAGGTGGAACAATCCCCACCTAGGGATATATGTAGGAACCGGAAAGGTGATGAGGGATGTTTGAAGGATATACTCCTCAGGTGATGTTGTATAAAATAGTGGGTTTATTAAGTAAAAAGCTGGAAACAACAGCTAAATAAATAAAAAAACAAATATTCTGAGCTAAAACAGAAAATGTGCAACAATACAAGAAAAACTTGCTTAATAGGTACACATATCTTTAAGATATTAGATTAATTAGATCATAAACGTAATAAAAATATATATAGACATATATATAGAGACTTATATATCGGTTTGATTATGGGTAAGGAATATTTTTATAGCTTTCTTATTTTTGGTAACATTATTACATTTTTTTCTCAGTCCTATACATGTATTATTGAAGTGCACTGTGCGTATAAGTAGACATACATACCATTTTAAGGTGAACCAAAATATATCAGTGGGGTGTAGAAGTGCCTACATGATTAAAGAAAATTAATCAGGTCAAATTCTATATTTAGACCTTTTGGGTGTAAATTGTCAAGGTGATACATTCATTCCATTTCAAGTTTTTCTAGGTTCTTTATGGCATCCCCCCCTCCCCAGTGTTGGGTACAGGGCCGGACTGGGGATATAAAGCAGCCCTGGAAAAAAAAATCTATGCCAGCCCCATAAGTCATTGCGCCATATATTGTCACATGTAATATGTAAGGCTATGTCTTGCCACCCCAGATGATTGAGATATATATGTATATATATATATACTCACACATTTTTATATATATATATATATATATATATATATATATATATATATATAAAATGTCCAATGCTTGCACTCCAGTGATAAGTAACGTATAGCCCTTGGAGTGCTATCTTTACATAAGACTGATATATATATTTATATATATATATATATCAGTCTTATGTAAAGATAGCACTCCAAGGGCTATACGTTACTTATCACTGGAGTGCAAGCATTGGACATTTTATATATATATATATATATATATATATATATATATATATATATATATATATATATATATATATATATATATATATATATATATATATATATATAAATGTGTGTGTGTGTGTATATATTTATATATATATATATGTATATATAGCACTCTAAGGACTTCAAAGTAGGTATAAAAAAATAACGTAACTTTTATTCAGCAACTCACACATAAAAGTTAAGTTATTTTTTCATACCTACTTTGAAGTCCTTAGAGTGCTATCTTTACATAAGACTATTATTATTTTGCATATATATATATATATATATATATGTGCATATATATATATATATATATATATATATAAAATATATATTGCTTTTTCTAATATAAAATATTGGTCCTTTCAGAGTAAAATGTTTAATTATACAGTAAGCATACTCACATGCAGACAGTCAATCTCACTGACACACACAATTGATACTCATTGATACACAGCCTCAAAGAAAAAGAAATCCCACAGATATACATACGCTCATTGACTTAAAACACAAGCTCACTCACTAGCAGGCACACATACATGCAAGCAAACTCACTCACTAGCAGGCGCGCACACACACAGCTTAATGTAGTGGTTCTGGTGTCTATAACCTGTCCCTGCAGGCTTTTCAATAGAAACACTGACTTGTCAGAGAAAAGGCAGTGTTTACATTGCTTCCTAGTGACACCTCTAGTGACAGTCACTCAGACGGTCACTCAGTCACTCAGTGTTGTTAGACATATAGTTTCGTCTATGTTTATCCATTTTTTGTGTTTTTTTTTTGCATGCTATGCAAGTATTTAACCCCTTAAGGACGGAGCCAAATGTACAAGTTGTGAACGAAACAAAATGTAAACAAAACCTGGCATTTGCGCTATATGTCTGTCCAACCGTAATTCAACTCTTTCATATTAAATGCACCCCCCCCCCCTTATTATATAGAATTGTATTCAGGGGAAACAGGGCTTTTATTTAATATCAAATATTTAGCTATGAAACATAATTTAATATGAAAAAAATGGGAGAAAATAAGATTTTTTTTAATTTTTTTTAGTTCTACATGACATTTTAACTGTCAATGTCATAATACTGTTTGCTTTTACTGCAATAAAATACACATATTTGTATTCAGCAAAGTCTCACGTGTAAAACAGTACCCCCTATGTACAGGTTTTATGGTGTTTTGCGAAGTTACAAATATAGCGTGTTACATTTGAAATTGAAATTCGCCAGATTGGTTACGTTGCCTTTGAGACTGTATAGTAGCCCAGGAAATAAATTTACACCCATAATGGCATACCATTTGCAATAGTAGACGACTCAAGGTATTGCAAATGGGGTATGTCCAGTCTTTTTTAGTAGCCATTTGGTCACAAACACTGGACAAAGTTAGCGTTAGTATTTGTTTGTATTCGCTGAACACAAATATTTGTGTTTCAAAACAGTAAAAAGTATTGCAGCAATAATATCGTCCGTGTAAGTGCTGTTTGTGCGTGAAAAATGCAAAAAAAGTCACTTTTACTGGCGATATCATCATTGTAATACATTTTACTGTTTTGAAACACTAATATTTGTGTGCAGCGAAGTCTCCCGAGTAAAACAGTACCCCCCATGTACAAGGTGTGTCTTGGAAAGTTATAGGGTTAAATATAGTGCTAGGAAATTAAATTCCCTATACTTTCGGCATGGGTTGTCAGGCAGGTCCCGCTAATTGTAATTAATTAGGATACCTAATTATGTAAAATTATTACATAAATATATTTTTAGAATTAATATATGTATATATATATATATATATATATATATATATATATATATATACATATGTGTATGTATATGTGTATATATACGTATATATATATATATGTAATTTTTTTTAAATATTTTTATTTATATATAGGTATATATATAGTGATATATACGTATATATTTATGTATATAGATATATATATATTATTTCGTTCTACGTGTATTTTGATATAAATATATATATTAATATCACAATACAGTTAGAACGAAATAAAACACATCTATATATTTTTTAATATTTTATTTCTAATTATTTTTTTATTTAATTTTTTTTACGTATTTACATATTTTTTTATATTATATATAAATATATATATATATAACAATAATTATATTTATATATATATATATATATATATATATAATCAGTAGCAGTCTACGTGTAATTTGATATTAATACATATATATAATTATATATATATTAATATTAAAATACACCTAGACAGTGTATGTGTGTGTGTGTATATATATATACTTAGATCACATATATATAATATATATCTAAGTATATATATTTCTTTTTACACTTATTTTAATTATTTTAATTTGATTTCCAGCCAGCAGGGGGACTAACTGTCATTACAGTTAGTCCCCCTGCTGGCAATGCCTGAGCCAGCTATCCCGGCCATGTGATTGTGAGGTCCTCGCAAGGACCTCACTCTCACATGGCCCGGGGGGGCTGAAGAGGACGGAGGTGCCGCGAGGGGCTCCCTGGGAGTCCCCCCAACCGCGATCGCCGGCGTGGGATCGCCGGTGACCGGGTAAGTAACAAAAAAACGGAGGGCGTACTATTACGTCCTGCGGCGTTTAGAGCCGCTTTAAAAAGGATGTAATAGTACGCCCTCCGGTCTTAAGGGATTAAAGAAGCCTTTGTTAATATTTTAAAAGGTGTGGTCTTTAGGGTTATTTACAGGTTTTTTCTTTTTAAAGTTCTTTGTAAGTTTGAATTTTAGGTTTAGTGCACTTCTGAAAATAACTGTGGGTGTGTCTGATATAATTGTTTTCAAAAGATTGTCCTCTTTTAATAAATGCTAATTTGTGTTGATTATTCGTTTAACATGTCTATTTTTTGTTATTGTAGACAAATGTTAATGGGAGAATTAATTAATTTTCTTTTTGCTTTATGAGTACTTTTTTCTCTAGTAGTTCATCTCTGTTTGTTTTACCTACTTACCAGGTTATCTATATTGGTGGGGTTGTAGCCTATTTGTATAAATGTCTGTCTTATATCTTGGGCTTGTGTCTAGTAAGTAGTTGTTTTGGAGCAATTTCTACGGAGTCTCAGAAGTTGACTTTTTGAGATACTATTTAGCCATGCAGGGTTATGGCAAGTGTCTTTCCTGATAAAAGTATTTGTGTGTACTTTTTTTAAATGTGTTTTTGTGAGGAGGATATTGCTTTCCACGTATATATCCAAATCTAGAAAAGTAACTGATTGAGCATTTAGTTCTGCAGTTAAAATAATGTTGTCATTGTTTTTATTTAGGTGTTCTATAAATTATTTAGTGGTAGACATAGTTCCATCCCAGATAAATAGGAGGTTGTCTATGTATCTAAAATAGCACACCAGATTCGCAACCCCATGCCATGAAGAGGTTTGCATAGCTGGGTGCGAATCTGGTGCCCATAGCTGTGCAATTTTCTTGCAAGTAGAAGGAGTCCGAGAACCAGAAATAGTTATTTTTTAAGATGAAATTGATTCCTTCAATAATAAAATAATTTTGGGTACGGTGTAGGTCTTTGCAATTTTCTAAAATAGTTTTTACGTGAGGGATGATTGTATATAACGATTTGACGTCATGTGTAATTAAGATGTAGGTGTCTTTCCATGTTGCTTTATCTAATTTTTTGATGAGGTCTATATAGTCTTTGAGGTATGATTTGGTGTATTTTTTACATATGGTTGAAGCATTGTGTCAATGTATTCTGAGAGGTTAAATAAGATGGACCCTGCACCGGAAACAATAGTTCTACCTGGTGGGTTTTGTAAGTCTTTATGTATTTTTGGGAGAAAATATGACAGGTATTCTGGGGTTTTGAATGTTTATATATGTGAATTCATGCAAGTTAAAACTCCATTTTGTTAGTAGTATTTTTATGTCTACAGTGGGGTCTTTTGTTAGTTTGATATATGTATTCTGGTCGTTTAACTGTTTATGTGCTTCTGTTTCATACATTTCTTTAGATAATATTACAAGGCCTCCTCCCTTATCTGCTGGCTTAATTATGATGGATTTATCATTTTGGAGTTCTTTGAGTGCATTCCTTTCCTTTTTGTTTAAAATTAATATTATTATTACTATTATTATTATTTTACTTTCTTCATATATACCTACCTCATCTTAAAAACAAGCTCAAAAGACCCTCCACTTATATCCATAGACGGGGATTAGTCCGTCCAGGCATTCATAATAGAGCTGAGACAGCTCTAAATAGTGTGATTGTGCACTTTTGCCCATTTATACTCCCTTCAATAACATCAACTGTACTGCACCATAATCTGTTTCTTGATTTGTCATACAATATAAGGTGGAGTATCTTCTTGTTTAAAACGAATTTAAAACAACCTGGAGATAAAGCAAAAAGAACACATAATAGTGCAATATTGTCTAAAATCTCCTATAAACGTCAGGGAAGTATATGGAAATAAACTCACAAGGCAGGAGCCTATAAAATAAGGCTCAATCTTCCAGCGTTGTGGGATTTAGGTTCCCACTCCCTTCTTTCTACTGCCCAGAGGTGATGAATAAGGTGATGTCCTTTCACAGGTGAGTTGAAATAGTAAAAAGTGCTTTATTGAATAAAAGTGCACAATAAGTATAAAAAACACAAGACCTTACGATTAAGGGAAATCTTGTAGAGATTGTCTCTGTTAGCAAAACGCGTTTCGCCTCCTATGGAGGCTTCCTCAGTTGCTGTGGGTCCTTGCTGTAAGTTCTCTTTATATGTGGTTTCAATTTCGCGCCCTTTTTCCGGCTTGAGTGCTCGATCGCGGCATTTTTCACTTCCGCGTTCCACAGGTGGAACGCATTCGTTCAGTCATTTCCGGTTTCGGCTCTTGCGTTCCAACGGTGGAACGCATACGTTAGGATTCCGATTTCTCTGTATTGGGACGTGCTTCTGCGTTCTATTTGGTTCCATTTTCGGCTGGCAATCCGTTTTGCCCTTAATGAGTCCCATAAACAGCTGGCAGTCCATTTTGGATAATTTTCATTGTACAGATAAGTCTCTCAAAACGGAGTTTGAATGGAAAGAATAAAATATAGTAAATGTATATTCTGGATACAAAATTTATGTAAATATAATATAGAAAAACTTATAAATGACCAGGAAATATAAAATTATACACTTTAAAATTACTGTGTAGATCTGGTTAAAAAAAAAAAAAAAAAAAAAAGGGGACTAAATGAATAAGACATATGGATGAAAAAGTGCTGATAGTAAGGCAAGGATAAAATGAGCTTAAGAACATTCCCAAAATAGACTTAAGATCAAAAACCTTTATATAAAAAACTTGCTTTGAAAGGAATTGGATATTTAAAAGTGGCAAACCTCAAAATCTAAATTGAGGCCATGGGGGATAAGGGTTTTAAAAGTATATATAAATTTCATTTCTTCTTTCCCTAATGTTTTAATATAATTACCCCCTCTCCAGTCTCGTTTCACTTCCTTAATCGCACAGAAAAATAAATTCTCTGGGTTTTGATTATGAGTTTCTTTAAAATGCTGCGACACACTATGGGTTTCCAAGCCATTTTTAATGTTCCGAATGTGTTCGGCGATTCTAACTTTGAGAGGTCTAATGGTTCTCCCTACATAGAGCAGATTACAAGGGCATTTTAGAAGATATAAAATGCCCTTGGAGTGGCACGTGAGATGGTCTTTTATAGTGTACGGTTTCTGAATAATACTCTCCAAATTTTCTAGATGTCTTTTTGTCTGTTTAGTTGTTCTGCATGGGAGACATGTGCCACAACCATAGAATCCTTTAAGATCCTGAATAAAATGCTTAGGTTTTGTGGGTTTTAGGTGACTCTTAACTAGTATATTTTTAAAATTTTTTGCTCCTCTGTATGTGATCCTAGGTTTTGAAGGTAAAATTTTATATAAAATTGGGTCGTCTTTTAATAGGTGCCAATGTTTATTTATGGTCTTATGTATACGTTTGTTGTGTCCGTTAAAGTTACAAATGAAAGGAACTTCATTAGTGTTGGTTTGTATTTTCTTTGGTTTGTATTGAATAAGTTGGCTTCTTTTTAATTTGCCTACATCTTCTAAGTCTTGATTCAAAGATGTTTCGTTATATCCCTTTTCCATAAATTGCTGTTTGATGTACTGGGCTTGCTCTAGATAATCACTGTTTAATTTACAGTTGCGGCGAATCCTTAAAAATTGGCTCCTAGGGGCGTTACTTAGCCAGGGTTTATGATGACAGCTATTGGTGTCGATATAACTATTGGCATCCACTGGTTTAAAATAGTTTTTGGTAACTATCATGGCATCTTGGATCCTGATATCAAGGTCCAAAAAATTAATATTATGTTCGCTATAAGTGCTAGTTAAATTGATTCCATAGTTGTTAGTATTAAGATATAAAATGAATTCTTGTAGAGCCTCTAAAGTGCCAGTCCATATAAAAAAGATATCATCTATGAAACGGCAATAGGACACCAAACTCGCCCCCCATGGATGTCCTTGGAGTACAAATGCTTCTTCCCAAAATGCCATAAATAGGTTGGCATAGCTTGGGGCGAATTTGGTGCCCATTGCCGTTCCACAGATTTGTAGGTAAAAAGTATTCTCAAACCAAAAATAATTGTGGGTTAAAATTAGTGAGATTCCTTCCAAGATATACTGTATTTGCTCTTCTTTAAAATCGGATTTTTCTAAAAAATGTTTCACTGCTGCTATTCCTATATTATGGGGTATGATACTATATAGCGCAGTTACATCGCATGTGACTAATCTGTTGCCCTCTATCCATTTTATTTTTTCTAAAATCTGTAGGACATGAATAGTATCCTTAAGATATGTGGGATTTTTTCTGACAATTGGCTGGAGGATGGTATCAATATACTCGGAAATTCTAGTAGAGATTGAATCTATGCCAGATATAATTGGTCTTCCTGGGGGGTTGGTTACGTCTTTATGAATTTTAGGTAATAGATAAAAGACCGGTATTTTGGGGTTGTCTATCCACAGATAGTCTGCCTCTTTGTCTGTAAGGATTCCTAAGTTTTTTCCTTTGTCCACATACTGCTTAAAGATTTTTATGGTTTCATTCGTAGGGTTATATGTTAATTTCTGATAGGTCGGGGAATCTGAAAGTATTCTGTCTGCTTCTTTTATGTATGAATCTTTATCCAGAATTACCGTCCCTCCCCCCTTGTCAGCAGGTTTGATCACTAATTGGTCATTATTTTTAATTTCTTTTAAAGCTTTTTTTCCCTTTATCGATAAATTGTGTTTATATTTGTTGATTTTTCCAAATTTCTCTACATCCTTCATTACCATTGTTTCAAAGGTTTGGATTGCATCTGAAATCAGATGTCTTGGAAAGAACTGGGATTTAGCTTTGAGTGATGTGTGAATGTATCCATCATTTTGTTCTTCTTGCACGTTATTTTCTTTGTTATAAAAAAAATTTTTAAGGCATAATTTTCTTTTAAACAAATTCATGTCAACAAAAAAATCGAAAGAATTAAAATCGGCTGTGGGGGCGAATTTAAGACCTTTATTAAAAATGTTTGCCTGTTCTAAAGTAAGGGTTTTATCGGTTAAGTTAAAAATTCCTTCTAAATTGATGTCTTGCCTCTCTTCTCTCTGTGTTGTTTTCCTCTTTCTTCTCTGTCTCCTTCTTCTTCCATTGATCGTTGTCTTTTCCCCTGTATTTCCCATGGTTGTGTGTCGTCTGTCCACTTCCTTCTGTTCTGTATTAAGTCCCTCCGAAAAAACGATGGTGATGGTGGGGTATCTGGGGGGGATGATGTATCAATATTCTCTCTTCTTGATTCTCTATATTGGGAAATTGATCTATCGTAGGATTGGTGAGAGGGTTCTTCCTTGGATCTATCGTGGGATTGGTGAGACGGTTCTCCATTGGAACATTTTTCTTTTTCTTTCCTTTGGGTTCCTTCTTTTACTACATCGCTATATTTTCTAAGATCCTTATTTTTGGTGGTAATCTCGGTGGGTTCGTAATTAGTGCGTTGGTGTCCCCTATGGATTGGTGTACGATTATGTCCTGTTTGGGGTCTGACAGTCTTGTTATAGTAGGTTCTTTTCTGTGGCTGCTAAGGATTCTATGGTTGTGGCACATGTCTCCCATGCAGAACAACTAAACAGACAAAAAGACATCTAGAAAATTTGGAGAGTATTATTCAGAAACCGTACACTATAAAAGACCATCTCACGTGCCACTCCAAGGGCATTTTATATCTTCTAAAATGCCCTTGTAATCTGCTCTATGTAGGGAGAACCATTAGACCTCTCAAAGTTAGAATCGCCGAACACATTCGGAACATTAAAAATGGCTTGGAAACCCATAGTGTGTCGCAGCATTTTAAAGAAACTCATAATCAAAACCCAGAGAATTTATTTTTCTGTGCGATTAAGGAAGTGAAACGAGACTGGAGAGGGGGTAATTATATTAAAACATTAGGGAAAGAAGAAATGAAATTTATATATACTTTTAAAACCCTTATCCCCCATGGCCTCAATTTAGATTTTGAGGTTTGCCACTTTTAAATATCCAATTCCTTTCAAAGCAAGTTTTTTATATAAAGGTTTTTGATCTTAAGTCTATTTTGGGAATGTTCTTAAGCTCATTTTATCCTTGCCTTACTATCAGCACTTTTTCATCCATATGTCTTATTCATTTAGTCCCCTTTTTTTTTTTTTTTTTTTTTTAACCAGATCTACACAGTAATTTTAAAGTGTATAATTTTATATTTCCTGGTCATTTATAAGTTTTTCTATATTATATTTACATAAATTTTGTATCCAGAATATACATTTACTATATTTTATTCTTTCCATTCAAACTCCGTTTTGAGAGACTTATCTGTACAATGAAAATTATCCAAAATGGACTGCCAGCTGTTTATGGGACTCATTAAGGGCAAAACGGATTGCCAGCCGAAAATGGAACCAAATAGAACGCAGAAGCACGTCCCAATACAGAGAAATCGGAATCCTAACGTATGCGTTCCACCGTTGGAACGCAAGAGCCGAAACCGGAAATGACTGAACGAATGCGTTCCACCTGTGGAACGCGGAAGTGAAAAATGCCGCGATCGAGCACTCAAGCCGGAAAAAGGGCGCGAAATTGAAACCACATATAAAGAGAACTTACAGCAAGGACCCACAGCAACTGAGGAAGCCTCCATAGGAGGCGAAACGCGTTTTGCTAACAGAGACAATCTCTACAAGATTTCCCTTAATCGTAAGGTCTTGTGTTTTTTATACTTATTGTGCACTTTTATTCAATAAAGCACTTTTTACTATTTCAACTCACCTGTGAAAGGACATCACCTTATTCATCACCTCTGGGCAGTAGAAAGAAGGGAGTGGGAACCTAAATCCCACAACGCTGGAAGATTGAGCCTTATTTTATAGGCTCCTGCCTTGTGAGTTTATTTCCATATACTTCCCTGACGTTTATAGGAGATTTTAGACAATATTGCACTATTATGTGTTCTTTTTGCTTTATCTCCAGGTTGTTTTAAATTCGTTTTAAACAAGAAGATACTCCACCTTATATTGTATGTATATTCTGTTTGTTGTGAGGGCGAAGGGTACTCACTAAGGTGTATGAGAATCTCTTGGTTTATTTTAGCATATGTGTGTTCCACTGGTAATACTGTATTTCTTTTGTTTCTTGATTTGTATTTATAGATTTATATACTAGGAACTACATCTGTATCGTATGTATATATAACCTTAGGCGCTGATCACCTCCTGTCTATTATCTATACTGGACTGTCTGTCTGATATAGGGTGCTGTATTATCTGGGAATGGTACTCTCACAAGTGGACTTTGAATTAAAATTATTGTTCTACCAGGCTGCAAGTAAAGTTCTGTTGGTTTATTTACAGCCTCTGCATCTTCCTTGTCCCAGTGCTAGCAAGGTGTATATTAGTTTATGTTGATCACTGGATGGAGGCACTGTTTAATATAATTTTGTCCCAATCTCCCTATACCTCTGCGGACTCAAATTGTGCATTGCATGCAGCCCTTTTAATCCATTTATATACTTAAGCTGAATGTACTCAGTGATGTACTCAGTGAGAGTACTGAAAAGACTCTGACATTGTATCAGTGCACAGCACACCGCTGATTGTGATTACTGCTGGGCTGATCTGGCTGCCCAGTACTGATCACAATGTGATTGGCAGGGACAGCATGCCAGAGCTGCAGCATGGGAGGGAGCTCTATCAGAGAACACTCTCTGTTCTGTGAGCTGGAAAATCCCTCTGAGTTTAAGTTATCATTAGCATTAGGGCAGGTTTACAGGTAAGTATGATATAGGGTAAGCTTAGCTACCAAAATTAATTTAGGTCCTAGATGTCTGATACATTTTAAAAACCTGGACTGACACATGCATCTATGTTGAATTATTTTTCTTTAGCTGCACTTGATGTGTAAAATTATATAAGCAAAACTGTTAACGTACAAGATGCTCAAAATACTGGATCCAAGAACCCTATATATGAGTATCAACTGGAAATATAGTTACTGAAAATAATAATAATGAATATGAATAAATAAGTATAATGTAGGTAAATAGGTTAAAAAATAATAATAATAATAATAATAATAAGTGGTCAGTAAAGAGAGAAAATACAGGCGAAATGGCTAACCTCCTCTCCTAGTGTCTCCAAAAAATAGTCACTACGGTTCTCAGTCTTAGACTGTAATGTGATACTAGTTTTGTCAATGTCTGAGATTTGATATTAGCTATAAATCAAAATAGATATAATGGGAGACCTAGGAGAATGCCTTAACCCTATGGTGTTCAGAGATACTTGGAACAGCGTGGCTATAATCAAAATATCATACAGCGTAGCGCCACTTTTAGTGGTCTGAGTATAGGAATCACCTTAATAGGGTGTATGGAGTATTTAGCAAGATTCAAAGCTATGTCAAAATATATGCATGTTGCTGACAAAGCACAAATTCAATATGACTAGGCCAGGGGTAGGCAACCTACGGCACTAGTGCCATGCACGGCACTCGAGGTGTCTTTGCACGGCACTCAAGGCTGCTAGAGCCAAACAGGCTCCGGCCTATCAAGAGTCCCAGGGAATCTTCAGAAATCTGCTAATACGAAAAGGTGGTGAAGGACAATCCTCAATTTATGCATTGCAGCACGTAGAGGACGTGATCTCAGATCACTTCATTCCAGCACTTGTGAATGGGAATCCACACTGGAGAAGAGCAGCCTGCAGTTCCTGTCCTTGACTTGTACCTGGCAAGCCTGGTCCCCATTGGAACCCAGGGAAACCACTCACACTGCTAGATATACACAGAGATGCATAATAACCCTCCCCTTATACAAATAATACAAACAGCCCACATACAAATATACACACAATCCGCACAAACTCAACACCACTGACAATCCACATACATGCACATAACACCACATGCAGCCTCTCACATGCAATAACACACACTACCAAACACACAATGTGACCATCCACACACACAATTCCACAAGCAGCCCCCATACAAAGCCAACATTCCTAGATATCATATACGATACCACAAACTACTCATGAACATATACAATATAATCGCTCATATAAGCACAAATGCAACAATACAAAGCAACTACAGTATAACTAACACAAGCAGAATACAGCAACATACACACCTCAATAAAAAAAAAAAAAAAGACCGGCACGCTACGGGACATCACAATCCTATTTCGGCACAGTGCTGCTAAAAGGTTGCCTACCCCTGGACTAGGCATTGGATAATGAATAGTCGATATTATCAAAACATAATAGCAAACCAGCAACCTAGTGTAGTAATGTACTGAATAGTTTGCAATCAGCAAGTAGCTAAACAGTAGCTAAACATAATCAGGTGCTGGATGGTTTGTAATTGGATTGATAAAAATGTATCCAAAATGCCTTTAGTTATAAATGAGGGAATATGAGAAAAAGTTATATAAAGGTAATGTAACCAATTATGTTCCCCTCATTTATAAGTAGCAGAATGCCCAAATAACTCCTTTCAAAAATATGAGGCAATAATGAAGGTAAAGAAAAACAGTGTTAAAATAAAAGCGTGCTAATGTGCAGAACCATACTTAGAGTGTTGGTTGCCTGCACATAGTGATAGATTGCCCTGTGAAGTGAGAACGTGAAGAAAGAAACCCTCAACCTGACGCGCGTTTCGGTGCCTAAGTGATGCACCTTCGTCAGGGGCTGAACCTATACTGACCAACGGGTCTCTTTTATATACACATATCCTTGCTGGAAATTTAGGCGTTTATACCGATATCTCATTATTCAAATGAGATATTTAAACAGTCCAATCAGACGACGGACATCATTAACAGCTGTCAATATATGAAATTATTTTGTTTTCTATTTACATACTAGCTACCCATACATTGTTTCAAATAAATGCCATGCTAATAATTTTTTTTTTTTAACAAAATATACTTAGTAGTGAAGAAGTTAAAAAGCATCTAATTATTATAACATAAACTATAGCCTATACACATTCTTAATATTTCAACACAGCGTTTTAGGACAATTTCTGAAATCTTTGGGACTGTTTCATACCTTTTGCATAGTCCAAACAATAACACATAAATGGTGATTCAGGTAAATAAAAAAGGCTAAACAATGCCCATATGGAGCAAGGGTAAGTAAGGAGCAGCGCTTAAAAAGGTATGTTTATACTTCTTGCAAAATAATACACAACAGGACTATAATACATGTAATCTATTATTACTAGTAAAAGAAAACATATTCGTTTTCCTTTAACTCTGTTAGCAAGGTAAATGGCTGGCAATAAGGTCCTGTTTTGTTTCATTAAAATGCCCTTATTCAAAAATCAAAAGATTTATTTCATTACACTCTGCACAGCATTAAAGTAGCATTGTCTACGTCAGGGGTAGGCAACCTTCGGCACTCCAGATGTTGTGGACTACATCCCCCATAATGCTCTTACATCCATAATGCTGGCAAAGCATCATGGGAGGTGTAGTCCAAAACATCTGGAGTGTCGAAGGTTGCCTATGCCTGGTCTACGTTATTTGTTTGCTTCAGCAGAGAATTCCATCAGGCTTAATGTTGCCACATGGTTTCCTATAAAGCTATAGCTAAGATTCAAAGTAAGCCTCATTTTGTGACAGCCAAACAGATGTTTAACCACAGGAACCATGGCAGTGGAATTTGACAGATTTATTATTCTAAAAATTAAACTGTTATATTTTAGTTTAGCTTTTCAATTGAAAGGAATATTTAACTTGTTTAGGTATTAATGTCTACAATTTGTTCCACAGATTAATTCTGAATCTTATTATTTATAGTTTGTGAATGATTTGATAATCAGTAATATTAGGAAATAAATGTTTATATATATATATATATATATATATATATATATATATATATATATATATATATATATATAACACAGTTTTAATACCTATGCCTAACATGACTGTATCAGTAATACTAGTTAATTAAATTTTTTATCAGATTGTAGATGTAATTTTTTACAGCTATTGTACACATGATTTAATTTGAGGGGGTACCTACTTGTGAAGTGTGTGTTTTGGGATGTTTTGTTATATATGTCCTGGACCTGAGAGTTAATTTAATTATTTGTGTGCTTTTAGATTTAATAGAAGTAGGACTAGCTATGTCTCCTTAGTGTGAAGGTGTATCGGACTTGGCACATTCTTGTCATTGAGATATGTTTAAATAGCCAAGTAATTAGTGTATACCCTTATAACATACTGGCCAATGCCAAGAGATGAAACGATTAAACTTGGTGGGTGACGGATGAGGCCCTGCTAGATGCCAAGTGGCTTGAGAGGCTCTATCTATGCATTGGTGCGAGGGGATTTCATGGCCACCAAACGTTGTGGCGTGGTGTCGTCCTCTCTGTGACTTTTAAAGCATACAATAGAATGGGACGGACAGGTGTGGCCGCATGCCACCATGCGAGACGACTAACTATGAGTTGGTCCGATGGGCGTAGTACCTCATTGTATGAGGATGGGTGTTTGCCTCGCGGGACCACTAACCTATGGTGCAGGTGCCTGTGAAATTGTTAACTATTGGACTCCTGGTGCCCTGTCAGCCATGAATGAAGCTAACTAAGGGGAGAAGGGCATGGTGCATAGAAGTACAGGTAAATTTACGTACCTGAGAAAAGAAAGTAAGTCATGCGGTTTAACATAAGAAGTGGATAGGAGCAGACCTGTAGGGGTTAACGAGATATTTGTAGGGAGTGTGGTATACGACGTAACATTATAGATATCCTGGTATACCTACAGGATTAGTAGAGCAGTTAGTTGTAACCATAAGTGGGAGGTTGCAGTAAATAGTAGATATCTAGCACCTAAAGATGCAATGTTGTAATGTACATGTGTGAATTGTAAGGGCCAGGTCGTGGACATAATTGCAATAATCTATAACAGACCTACCTAACTAGTGTAGGGTTGCCCTAAATCCTGAGCACCCTGTAACATGTAAATAAACATAGTAGGAGTAATGCCCCTGATACAATTATTCTATAACCTACAACCCATTTTTAAATGAAAAACTGATACAAATGAAAGCAATAGTCCTAAATGATGAATCTAATGATGAAATATTCGAGGAGTATGTACGTGGCCCCCGTAACATATTATACAAATTAGTAATGTTGTTCAAGCCCATGTGAGGCCAAATGACCTGGGACCTCCTTGAGGGAAGAAAACAGATTCAAGCTAAAACAGTAGTCCTCTTTAAGGAACATAAAACGTGGTTATATAGGCAAGAGAGTATACTATACACTCAAGTTGCATTGAAGTAAGCAGTTAGGGAAGTCACCAGAAGGTGACATAGGATACGGAGCCTAACCTTTGTAAATAATTATGATTATACACCAAGTAGATACTTAGGTAATGTACTATACCGAACTAATGATAGCATCTTATCCCTAGTTAAGTGTCGAAGACCCAGACTTCGACACTTATAGAAACAGATACAAGAATAGTCTTCCTACATTAGAAGTGGAATAGCAGTAACATAGGTGAAGAGAGCATAGAAGCAGTATGAGAATTGACCTGCTAGGTTCTTGTAGTAGTATGAGTATAGGAATACACCAGGCGAGCATGGAGGCGTAATTAAGTGAAAACCTTCATGCAGAAATCACGTTAATTTAAGTAAACCATATAAGGAGACTGATGAGTCATGTCAATGAATAGTGAAATTGAGGCCCAAGTGAATGAGCTGGACCAATACAGGAAGGGTAATTTCCTAGCGTGGGGAATATGCACATCATATAAGAGAACAATGTTACATGACATTCAAGCATAACCCAGGGGTGAGGTGTAAGTGATTTATGAAACCGATATTTATGTACAGGATAAGCCTACACCAGAAGAGTGATGTGGCGTAGTGCGTATTGAACAGTAAACTGAATGCAGAATTACAATAGTTAATTAAACCATACATAGAGTATTACCAGATATATAAACATACACATAGTAGGGTTACCTATATCCGTAGTATCAAGATAACCAGCTATTTATTTAGTAAAATGACATGATGTAATTAATGCAGTAATTAACCTTTTATTTTGAATGACTGCTAGATGTCAGTATTTCTGTTGTATGACCATAATGCACTGTGCAGACTAGTTTTGGATGAATTTGCAAAACCGTGCGGTTAAATTATACGAATTTATGCACAAAATGCTCTATCCGGCCTTATGGCTTTCGTGCTGACTGTTATACAAAAGGGGGAGCGTTTGTTGAAATTAAATGAAAGCTTTCCTGAACCATACTATTTAATGTGAACTCATGCGAACAGTCATTCGTATGAATGGCTGTAACTAAACTTTACCGAAATTGTAAAGCTTGTAAACAGATTTAAAATAAAATCGTTCAGGAGTTTGAAACAAACCAACAGTAACAAAAAATAGTAAAAACTTGCTAACAGACACAAAATTGTTCGGGAGTTTGAAACGAACTGAAAGTAACATAGAATAGTATACGAAAGGAAGTATGCAAACTGTACAAGCAATTGAAATAGACCTAAACCATGATCACTCCGTGGCACTGCGACTGTGGCGCGACGGTTAGGTCAGTATCTTATGATTTTGGGGTGTTTCCGGTTCCATCCTCGGCGTGCAGGCCTGGAGGGCTGAAGAGTGGACGATTCTGTAAGCAAAGTGCCACGGCCGGCGGAAGACAGCAGATACAGATAAACCACGTGGAGAAACAGGTAAGTTTGCAAGATGGTGACTTGCATGTAACTCTGAAGTAGTCACATGCAAATCGCTAGACCAAGAATGGTGTGGCGCAAGGTAAGGTGTCCCTTTAAGTAGGGAAATCATGCCCCTCACATAATTACAGGCAAAAGCCTTAATACATATATATGTGTATATATATATATATATATATATATATATATGTAGAAAATAGAAGAATACCGGCACTCAAGGAATTTAACCAAAGTTTTTTACTGCTCAAAAATCAACGTTTATATAGGGGATAAATGAATAAATAAATGAGGTACTTACATACAGCTGGCAATCAGGGACTGCTCGTTGCCGTTTGCCGCCACGGATGTCACGACCGGACTCATTTCCGGGTTGGTCACCTGATCGCAACCCACATGCTGATTGGACATGATGCATAGGTGCTAAGCAACCACGCGAGCGTCCGATTGGTTGAAACTTATTTCTACGATGTCAAGTAGTGGACAAATTTGGTCTATGCAATTTTAACCGCATTTCAAGCAGAAATTTGCTGAGATTAATGGCATAGCAAGCCCTGGCCGCACGGAAATGAGCAGTCCCAATGCAGGGAAAAAAATTGCATGATACACTTACAATATTGCCAATATTAATAAATATCAATGCTTAAATAAATAATGTAATATTGCATGAAAGTACCCAAGAGCAAAAATAACTATGTAAGGTGCACAATATTAAAGTATGATTTAATTGAGATGAGATTGGAGGTGTTGGTTACAGCTGCCCTGCCCTATAAAAAACACACACCAGTTCTGGGTTTGCTTTTCACAAGAAGCATTGCCTGATGTGAATGTGAATGTGATGTGAAAACAAGGACAGAAACAAGGACAGAAGGTGCCTGTAGCAAGTGTGTTAAAAAATTATTATTATTATTATTATTATTATTGCAATTTATATAGCGCCAACAGATTCCGTAGCGCTTTACAATATTATGAGAAGGGATTTAACTATAAATAGGACAATTACAAATAAACTTACAGGAACAATAGGTTGAAGAGGACCCTGCTCGATCGAGCTTACATTCTATAGGAGGTGGGTGTAAAACACATTAGGACAGGAATTTGCAATAAAATAAGGTGGACTGCCCTTTAGGAGAGGGCAAGAGACAGGTATGTGAGGTAAGGGTTAGTCTTGGAGGCCATATGCTTTCCTAAAGAGATGGGTTTTAAGGCACTTCTTAAAAGATGCAAGACTAGGGGAGAGTCTGATGGCGGTAGGCAGGCTATTCCATAGGAAGGGAGCCGCCCGCAAGAAGTCCTGCAAGCGCGAGTTGGCCGTACGAGTGCGGACAACGGACAGGAGGTGGTCACGGGCAGAGCGGAGAGACCGAGAAGGGACATACCTATGGATCTGTGAGGAGATATAAGAGGGGCTAGAGTTGTTCAGTGCTTTATAGGTGTGAGTTAGTACCTTGAATTGACTCCTATAGCATACAGGAAGCCAATGTAAGGACTGGCAGAGGGGTGAGGTGTGAGAGAAACGGCTAGAGAGGAAAATCAGTCTAGCAGCAGCATTCATTACGGACTGTAGGGGTGCAGTACGGCTTTTGGGAAGACCAATCAGGAGAGGGTTACAGTAATCGATGCGGGAAATTACCAGAGCATGGACAAGCTCCTTGGTAGTATCTGGTGCAAGAAAGGGGCGGATGCGGGCTAGGTTTTTAAGATGGAATCTACAGGATTTGGCAACATGCTGGATGTGAGGCTCAAAAGTGAGACCAGAGTCAAGTATGACGCCAAGACAGCGCGCTTGCAAAGATGGACTGATGTTGGTACCACAAACTTGAAGGGAGAGTGAAAGAGGAGGATCAGTATTAGGATAAGCTTAGAGTCATGTCTACAAATGCTCGCAGTTTAGGGAATAAGATCCATGAACTTGTGGCAATAATGGCAACTGATAGTGTAGATTTAGTCGCTGTTACTGAGACATGGTATAATGAGAAAAATGACTGGGACATAGCAATACCAGGGTACTCTTTATATAGAAAAGACAGGGAAGGCAAGAAAGGGGGAGGGGTGGCCCTGTATGTAAAGAATAGCATAAAATCTAGCCTAATAAAGGTTAGTGAGGCGAACATAGAGTCAGTTTGGGTTACGTTAGAATTTGGTAATCACACAGTAACTCGTGTAGGTGTGATTTATAGGCCCCCAGGACAAATTGAAGAGTTAGATAATCTACTAGTTGAAGAAATAGCTAAAATGACAATGAAGGGGGAAGTTATCATCATGGGGGACTTTAATATTCCTGATGTAAATTGGAAAACAAAAATAGCTACTTGTGCCAGGAGCACACATATTCTAAACTCCCTACTGGGATTGTCTCTAAAACAAGTCGTTGAGGAGCCAACTCGTAAAGAGGCCATACTAGATTTAGTGTTAACAAATGGAGATTTGGTATCAGATATTACTGTAGGTGAAAGTTTAGGATCCAGTGATCATCAGTCAGTGTGGTTTAATATAAGAACAGTGACTGAGTCACACCACACAAAAACAAAAGTTTTAGACTTTAGAAAAACAGACTTTTCCAAAATTAAAATATGTGTAAAGGAGTCATTATCAGACTGGAGCAATTTAAATGGAGTCCAAAAGAAATGGGATTATTTAAAAGTTGCACTACTGAAGGCAACAGAAAATTGCATGTCAGTAAAAGCAAAAAATTCAAGAAACCACTGTGGTACTCCACAGATGTAGCCAAAATAGTAAAAAACAAAAAGTTAGCATTTAGTAATTATAAAAAAAACCAGAGTGAGGAAGACAGAATGACCTATAAGATTAGGCAGAAAGAGGCTAAGCAAGTTATAAGAGCTTCCAAATCACACACAGAAGAGAAAATAGCACAGTCAGTAAAAAAGGGGGACAAAACCTTTTTTAGATACATAAATGAGAAAAGAAAAGTAAAACAAGGATTAGTTAGATTAAAAACAAAAGAAGGAAGGTATGTAGATGAGGATAAAGGTCTAGCTG